>NC_091955.1:41524982-41824982 GCF_031021105.1 Erythrolamprus reginae
TTCTAGTTGCCATCACGTCGGCAAGAAGGGTGTCGGAAATATCGGCCTTGTCGGTAAGGCCGGACCTCTGCATTTTCCATCCGGACAGAGTGGTACTGAGATTGGATCCTTCCTTTATACCAAAAGTAAATTCAGACTTTCACAGGAAACAGGAACTGATCCTTCCTGATTTTTGCACCCACGGTAACCATCCATCCGAGTTAAGATGGCACAAGATAGACGTACGCCGTGCGGTCAAGATTTATGTGAGGCGGACAGAATCCTTTCGGCGAACAGAGAGGCTGTTCGTCGCGTTCTCACTAGGGAAGAAGGGACTTGGAATTTCATCTACCTCAATTAGCCGTTGGATCAGAGACTGTATCGCGGAGGCATACAGAGCTCGAGGGCTACCTGTACCAGAGGGAGTGACAGCTCACTCTACAAGGAGTGCGGCCACTTCGGCAGCCTGGGTTACACAGGCGTCCATAGATGACATCTGCAGGGCCGCGACGTGGGCAGCTCCATCAACCTTCATACGGCATTACAAGTTGGACTCCTTTGCAGCTGCTGAAGCGGCTTTTGGGAGACGTGTGTTACAACGAGTTTGTGTTTCCCCAACGTCCCTGACAAGACCTTCTCCCTCCCATGGGCCGTAAATCTCTGGCATATCCCATGTTGGACTCTCCTTCCAGATGCAGTGGAGAAGAACCGTTGTAACTACCTGAACGGTCTTCTCAATGCACTGGAAGGAGAGTCCAAACCCACCCAGTATGTTTAAGGGTGCAGGGACGTCGGAGTGGGCAGTTAGTCAGTTGTTGATTGTTATAATAAATCTGGTTATCCTCTTATATGGTCTTCGTTTTTAAAACTGGCTCATGGGAAGAGCAGAGGGGGCGGTGCTCAATTAATATGTTAATATTTAACTCAGTCTCTACCAATAAGATTGGAATAATACCCATGTTGGACTCTCCTTCCAGTGCATTGAGAAGACCGTTCAGGTAGGTACAACGGTTCTTTCTTTTGTTAAGGGCAGCTAAGATAAAATGAGGGTTTAAAAAGCAGGAATGAGTTAAGTAAGAATATAAGAAATGGACTGAAGCACGACGTCATAGTTTTGGTAGAGAAACAGCAAATAGCCAAGAGAAATTTAGATAGCTAACAGCATTTTGAATTCAAATGAAGGCGAAAAATAATATCTGAAATCCGGATGATAGGATTTGAATAGGAGGTAGCACAGGATGAATGATGTATACAAGAATAAAATGGATAAATAATTAGGGAACTTTGAATTTGGCGCTTGATATTATATTGTATGGTATTTTAATTTGAGGTATGTGAATTTGAATCTCTGTAAGGTGTGGAAAAATAATAAAAAATATTATACCCACAAAAACAGTAAACAATTTCCTTGTCAACATTTAACTTTTCTTTTAGAAACATTCCATAATTTAGGAATGTTGAAAGATGTTATGATTTCAACCAAAATTGAGCTGGAAATTGAGCTGGAAGAGATCTTGAAACCCCTGCTCAATGAGAAGACACTAATTATGCTACTTCAGAAAATTGACTGTCTAGTCTTTCATAAAAACCTCCAGTGATAAAGCACCTACAACTTCTGAAGGCAAGCTGTTCCACTGGCTTATTGTCCTCACTATTAGGAAGGTTTTCCTTAAATTCCAGATTGCTTCTCTCCTTGATTAGTTTCCATCCAGTGTTTTTTGTCTTGCCTTCTGGTGCTTTGGAAAATAAGTTGATCTCTTCTTTGTGGCAGCCCTTCAAATACTGGAATACTACTATCATGTTACCCTAATCTTTCTTTTCTCTAGACTGGTCATACCTAATCCTTGCAACTGTTTATGTTTTTGACTCTATTTTAGTTGGTCCTCTTTGGACTTTTTCCAAATTCTCAATATCTTTTTTATAATGTGGTAACCAAAACTTGATGCAGGAGTCTAGGTATGGTCTTACCCTATGTGTGGTCTTATTTATAAAGTTGTACTAATACTTCATGTGAATTTGATTCTATGCCTCCATTTATGCAACCATGGATTGTATTAGCTTTTTTGGCTGCTGCTGCACACTGTTGGCTCATGTTTAAGTGATCATCCACTAGGACTCCAAGGTCCCTCTCACAGTTACTGTTCTTGAGACTGCTTTCGCCTACTTTGTACTTGTGCCTCTGATTTTTTCTACCTAGGTGTAAAATTGCCACATTAGATTTTATGTTATTGGATGGGGCATGTTCAAGTCTATCAAGACCTTTTGGAATCGTGAGCTTGTCTTCTGAGGTGTTGGCTATTCCTGCCCTCTTAATGTCATCTGTAAATTTGATGAGTTCCCCTTGTATTTCCTCATCTAAGTCATTTATGAAGATATTGAAGAGTATTTGGCCTAGTACTGCTTACCGATAGGCCAGTATTACTGCTACTGGCGTCAGGGGCCTGGCCAAATTGAAAAATGGGGGGTGCCGGCCCCCCCTGGCGCCCGCAGCAGTCATTGTGCCCAGTACCATTCCCTGTAGGCTGCGCATGACTGCGCCAGCGCACCCCAAAACGCCCCCCGTGCACCCTTTTCCAAGGGCGCGCACGGAGCCGCGCCCCCCCGCACCTCTAGCCCTCGCGCCCCTGGCTACTCGCTGCTGCCCCCCGCCCAATCCGCCTCTCTTTTTCCTCCGCTTCCCACCTTGGAGTGCGGCTCCTCCTGCAGCAGGAACGCTCACCTCGTAGTCCGTTCGCTGAGAGTGCTTTTGCCCCGGGCTCTCAGCGAGGGGGCTGCAGGAGAGGTGGGGCAGACGTTCGGGCACGCGGGCCGGCGCGCGTTCTCCCTATCCCCCTGCCAGCCTGCCCAGAATATTCAAAGTAAGAAAAACCTTCACGCGCCCGACATTGAAAATCACTTTCGCCAGCCTCCGGAGAACGAGAGTGAGAGCGACAGAGCAAGATAGAGAGAAAGTGAGAAAGAGAGAGAGAGAAAAAGAGGGAGGAGAGAAAGAGATAAGCAAGAGAGAGAGAACAAGAGAGAGAAAGAGTGAGAAAGAAAACAAGAGAGAAAGTGAGAGAGAGAAAGAAAGAGAAAGAAAGAAAACAAGAGAGGGAAAGAGAGAGAGCAACAGGGGGAGAGATAGAGAAAGAGAAAGATGAGAGGAAGGAAGAGAGTGAGAGGAAGAAAGCAAGAGAAAGAAAGAGAGATGAGAGAGGAAGGAAGAGAGTGAGAGAGAGGAAGAAAGCAAGATAGAGAAAGAGAGAGAAAGAAAGAAAGATGAGAGAGGAAGGAAGAGAGTGAGAGAGAGGAAGAAAGAGAGAGAAAGATGAGAGAGGAATGAAGAGAATGAGAGGAAGAAAGAGAGAGAGAAGAGTGTAAGGAAGAGAGAAAAATGATAGAAAAAAGGGGAGAAAAAAAAGAGAAATGAGAAAATGATTGAGGCAGAGAATGACAGGAAAGAGAGAGAAACAGAGAGAGAAGTGATTTAAAGCATACGGTAAAAGCACTTAAATAATAACAGGAAAAAACCCAGCCCCCACCTGTTTTTATTAATAGTTTTGCTGGTTATTTTAGTTTTAATAGTAATGGATTTTGGGGTTTTTTTTAATTATTAATTTCTTTTAATAAAAAAGAAGGGATTTATTTATTTATTTATTTCTATGCCGCCCAGTCCCAAGTTTTTCCTTATTTCCAGATTGCATTTCTTCTTGGTGAGGTTCCGCCCACTGCTTCTTGTACTACCTTCAGGTGGCATGGAGAATAAATAGATGCCATCTGCTCTGTGGCAGCCCTTTAAGGATTGGGAAACTACTATTATATTCCCCCTCAGTTTTCTTTTGTTGAGCTAAACATACTTGTTCTCTTAGCCCTTGTTCATAGGATTTAGCCTCTAGGCCAGGGGTGTCAAACTCAATTTCATTGAGGGCCACATCAGGGCTGTGTTTGACCTCAGAGGGCCGGGGGAGGGCTTGCCCAGGGTGTGTGGCCATGGCACGGGATTTGGGGGGCAGTAGTTTTAAAATGGCGGGGGGGGGGCAGACACTTAGGCTGGATATAGTAACATTAAGGACTACTTGTTGAATAGTTTGCCAGCCAGTTAGAAATCCATCTGGTGGTGATGCTCTCTATCCCACATTTTTCTAGCTTACCAAGAAGTAGGTTGTGGTCTATTTTATCAAATGCCTTGCTGAAGTCTATATATATTATGTCCACAGCATTTTGCTAGTTACTAATTTAGTCACGTCAAAGAATGAAATAAGATTGGTTTGGCATAATCTATTTTTAACAAAACTATGCTGGCTACTAGTTACAACTTTGTTTCTATGTGTTCCCAGATCTGTTTTCTGATTATTTTTCTCATGTATTGATGTTAAGCTGATTAGTTTGTAGTTTCCTGTATCTAGTTTCTCCCTTTTGAAGATGGGAACCACATCAGCTCTTTTGAAATTTGCTGGTAGTTCCCCAGTGTTCCAGGATTTTAAAAACATATGGCACAGTGGTTCTGAGATAACATCTGCCAGCTTCTTCAGAACACTGGGATGTAATCAGCTTGGTCTGGGTATTTTATATTCATCAAAGTATTCTCTTACTTTTTTTGCTTATTTTTATTTTTATTTCTAGTCTGCCTTTTACAGTTATGTTTTGGTAAGTTGGATTCATTTCATTTTTTGTGAAGAAAGATGCAAAAAATAAGTTAAGCAGCTCTTTCTGCCGCCTATTACTTCCTTACCATCTTCTCTTTAGTGGACCACTGTCTCCTTGACTTTTTTCTTTTTATTGTTATATGTATATGATATCTAGTACACTTGTCTGACTAATGAGTTAAAAAGCTTAAGTCAATAAAAATAGCAGCACTGATATGTTCCAAGTTTTGTAGGTTATAATGACCATTCCAAGATGGTTTCCCAACACTAAAAATTTGATTGGTCCTAATTTCAGTACTGTACTTTAGAAACATAGAAGACTGAAGACAGAAAAAGACCTCACGATCCATCTAGCCTGCCCTTATACTATTTTTTGCATTGTATCTTAGGATGGATGTTTATCCTAGGCATGTTTAAATTCAGTTACTGTGGATTTACCAACGTCTGCTGGAAATTTGTTCCAAGGATCTACCACTCTTTCAGTAAAATAATATTTTCAACAGGATGTTTAAGGGCAGAAGAAACAAAAGTGCCTGAATAGGTGAACAGAATCTTGGGTTGGTTCTATTAAGTGAAAGACATTATTTCTGCATTCCACGCATATAAAACAATGCACATCCTTTATGCGTTTTCAGTATAATACATTTCCTCTTAATGCAAAGGCCGCAACAAATAACAGAGAAACTGCTATTCAAAAGGCGTTTATTGTATGAGCAAATCTTCCGCATGAAGTGTTGCCGCTGGTTCGAATTAGTGCATTCAATAAGAGCGCGAAAAGGGTAGCCTTTCAGGTTTCGCGCTGATTTTTGTTTTCTGCTGAACGGCCCCTAACGTTTCGACTGGACAGAAAAGTGGATTGCAGTGGAAATCCATAAAAATTCCAACTTTCGATTTGTAAAGGTTCGTTCTTCACATTGCTTGCTGACAAGATAAGGAAGAAAAAGAACTATAATTTGCCTGACTTTATTCCCCCACCCCGATTCCTTGCTCAAAATGGCGGCGGGAACAGCCTGCACGACACAAATCTAATCACGTGATAATTTACGAGCCTTTCACCTTCTGTGTTCTCTATGGTTGAGTCACTTGGGCGCGCGAGAGGCAACCGGCGGAGGCGAGGAAGGGGAGCCGAAAGCGGCGGGACCTCTGCCGTCGAAAGGGTTTACCTCTGCCCGGGAGAAAAAAAGAGGGGCAGTAGCTGTTCACAAAAAAGAATTCAGAGTATCTGGCGTCTCTCCGCCATTCATTTCTGTCTTTCATTCTCTGAGCCGGGGCAGGAGGCAATCGCCGTCGTGTATCTGCGGTCGTGGGTCGCTCGGAATGGCGCCTCGCTGGGCGGCTCTTTGTAAACTGCTTTTTCCTCCTAAAATGAGGCGATGCATGCCTGCAGAAGGTACCTTTGTTGCTCGGACAAAGGCGAGTGACCGCTGAGGGAAGAAAAAGCGGATGCAGCGCCGTGGATTATCTCAGGGACTTTTCCTCTCTGGCGCTGCGGACGACGGCCGCAGTCCACGTCGGTCACAACTGAGGTCCGTAATGTGCCTAATGAACGAGATGTTTCAGGTCAGGCGAGGAAAATGGCAACGCTGATGGAGAGAGCAGCGATCGGGGCGGGGTTTTCGTAGCCCGCCGAGGACAAGACCTTGGTTGATGTTTGCGGCAGATAAAAGGGCGAAAATCTTTCTGCAGCTCTCTTTGGAGATTTCGCTTCGTTGAAAGTTGAGCATGTTTTTCATCTCTCTCTCTCTCTCTCTCTTTTTTTTTTTTTCTTTTACCCCTCGTCGCCTCCGCCTTCCCTTCCCCATTCAAGATGGGTCGGGTGCACCATGACCCTGGCTGAGGTAGTAGTTTGTGCTGTTGGTCGGGTTGTGATACTGCCCGCTGTGGAGATAACTGCGCAAGCTACTGCCTTGCTAGTGCTGGTGACGATCAACTGCAGATGAAGACAATAACGACAGGAATCCCCTTTGTTTTTCCAGGGATTCGGGACAGACGGAAATAGAACTTGGCTTTCTTTTAACTCCTTAATAATCTTATGAATGCGTGGATTTGCTGGAACTTTAATGAAATTACAAATATTTAAGAAATTTCTTTCAGAAATATTCAGGAGAATTATGTTAACCTTTTATTAAATAAATGGTCGAGTAGTATTAAATGGTAGTACTTTTAAGATTATTAAATACTATTAAAAAGCACACATTCATAGTTACAAAGGCTTATAACCTTTTTATAAAATCTGTTAATCTGAGTAGGTGCTTCTAGTCTCTTCTTGCTTTTATTATCTTTGAGATACATGGAATATATTTGGAAACTTCAAATCGTGCAAAATGCAGCTGCAAGAGCAGTCATGGGCCTCCCTAGACATGCCCATATTTCTCCAACACTCTGTGGACTGCATTGATATCAAAGTATTGGTAATGACCTATAAAGCCCTACACCAGATTACTTGCGGGACTGCCTTCTGCCATATGAGTTCCAGCGATGGATTATGTCCCACAGAGTTGGCCTTCTCCAGGTACCATCAACCAGACAATGTCGCTTGGCAAAGCCTAGGGGTAGAGCCTTCTCTGGGGGCCTTGGCCCTCTGGAATCAGCTGCCCCTGGAGATTTTCACTGCCCCCACGCTTGTCTTCTGTAAGAGTCTTAAGACTCACTCAGGCTTGGGGCAATTAGGTCTCAGCCCCCTGGCCAACGAAATGAGACATGTTGTATGATTGAACTGGTATGATTGTTTTTAAATATTGATTTTTAGATTGTAATTTTAAATTTAATTAGATTTGCCGTTATACTATATTGTTATATGGTTGTGAGCCGCCCTGAGTCCTCGGAGAAGGGCGGAATACTAATCTAATAAATAAATAAATATGACATGTTGAGAAATATTGCTATTAGGACTAAATTGAAAGAAGCAATGTAAAATAGTTCATATATTTGTACTTTGGGAATACATACAAGATAGCATCATAGCTTCTCACATCTTAAAACGTTTAATCACGATAAAGCAAATGAATTCAAATAATGTTGCAATTCTGACTAAGATAGTTGAATGATAAAACCATCTGAAGTCTGAACATTGAAAGTAGTTTAATAAAAAGACATTAAATGATTGATATTATGTGTACTGTATAAACTATGTACTTTGCTTCTAATCTAGACAGATCTAGTTATTTTTTATTAATATATTTTAGTATTGAATGCCTTCCTAATAAGAGATTATAAACTGGTATTCTGATTTTATTTTATATTGCATTTTTTTCAAGTGTAAAAGCATCAAAATTGCATGAAATCATGCATTATATTTTAAAATTTAGGCTATAATAGAAAAGTTACAATTGCATTAAGATAATTAAAACTATATTAAGATGTGAAATAAATCATACATATTATCAGAGTCCATATATTTGAAGATCTCTATATTTTCCCCTTTGGTAAATGAAAAAAACCTATGTAAACATTTTCTAAATCATTTTGAAATTTACTATATGAAAATTTGACTGAAATACTTAACCTATGATATTAAAAAAAATTCCACAACTTGCTTTTGTAAAGGGTTCGTACATTATGTTATATCTTTGTGAAGATTTCACTATCCAAACCATAATGGTCATGGCTAATAATATTTTTTAGTTTTATATTTTAAATGTGTAAAATATGTAAATTATAAAATAAATCTGAAACGTTGTGCATTATAGTGTATTTGTTTTGATATAATCACGTGTTCATTAAAAATGTATGCCTGTTTAAAGATGTAATTGAAGTATGAGGATTCCAGTAAAACAATAGTAGAGAAAGATCTAAACAATAGCAATATTTTTTCAAAGTTTTTGAAGTGAAGTTTTAAGAAAATTGTATATATGTATATGTACAAAATCCTGCCTTAAAGTAAACTACAGTGATCCCTTGATTTGCGCGTTCTCGATTAGCGCGAAACGCTGCAACGCGGTTTTTCAAAAAATATTAATTAAAAAATAAGTCCGCGGTTTTTTTGCTATACCACGGTTTTTCCCACCCGATGACGTCATACGTCATCACCAAGAGTCACTTCTCTTTCTTTCCTGTCACTATGCTTCAATCATTTTCTCATTTCTCTTTTTTCTCCCCTTTTTTCTATCATTTCTCTCTCTCTTCCTCTCTCACACTCTCTTCCTCCCTTCTCTCTCCCCCCCTCCACTTGCCCACGAGAAGAAAAAAAGCAACCTCTGCCGGGCAGCTCCCCTTGTGCCCCCGCTTTGTGCCTGCCTCTTTTGGGGATTTTTTTTTCTTTTCTTTTTTGCGCTGGCGGCGGGAGCTGTTGGGGAGGGCTCTGCCGGGAAGGCCTCTCAGCTGCAGAGCCGAATGGGGGCGGAGGCAACAGCGGAGCCCGGCGCTGGGGCCATGCGAGGCTGTTCATCCAGGGGGGCGTGGACTGGCAAGTCGCCCTCCTTTCTCTCTCTTTCTCAAGATCGCTTGCCGCTTGCCTATTGCAGCGAAGGAGGCGAAGCAAGGCTCCAAGCTGCAAAGCGGCAAGCGATCTTGGAGTTTCCCCTTTGCCTGGGCGGCGGGAAGACCAAGGGAAGGTTCCTTCAGCCGCCCAACACCTGATCCGCTCCGCAGCGCGGCAGCAGCGAGGAGCCGAAGATGGGGTTTCCCCTTTGCCTTTACCCCATCTTCGGCTCCTCGCTGCTTCCGCGCTGCGGAGCAGATCAGCTGTTGGGCGGCTGAAGGAATCTTCCCTTGGTCTTCCCCGCCGCCCACACGCAAACTCCACCATCTGCGCATGTGCGGCCATGAAAAAAATGGCGCACATGCGCAGATGGTGGTTTTTACTTCCGCATCCAGTATAACGCGGAAATCGGTTAGCGCGGGAGGTCTTGGAACGTAACCCCCGCGCTAACCGAGAGATCACTGTATACCTGCTTTAAGTAGCTTTATGAAAAACTTTAAATTCTGTTAAAAACTACTTTTAGCTTCTCTATATTGCTAAAAACAGTAGTAAAATACTTTGAAAAGTTGTGCACTAAATGCTCAGCTCGATTTTTATAAAACTGATAAGATAATTGTCTTAGACATGTTTATTATAGCTACCTTAAATGTTTACTTGTTTTTAAAATTAATTTGGAGGACTTATATATCTATTGAGACATTGGGCTTAGTAATCAGTTTTTTATGGATGAAGCAGACAATATGCAATGCAATTTTAGTATCTATTGTTAAACATGTATTCAGAATTTTTTTCAATTATCCTTACCTCTTTTATTCAGGAGTATTGTTAAAGTCAAAAGGAACAAAGACTCAACTGTTTAAATGCAAAAGTCTCATTAGGTAACAATTTTTAAATCATAGATTTAAGAATAAATTATATTAATTAATAATAATCATTATTATGCTACCTGACTCTCAGAGGCTCCGGATGTTACAAGTAGTGAAAAATACTTAAAAACAAGGAACAGTACAAAAATACAACAACCCAACAGAAGAGAGATGGCAGAAGGGGGGGAAACCTGGATAAAAACAATGAAAAAGAAGAAAAGGGTATTGATTAGTCTCACCAAAAACCTGGGTGAAGAGCCACATTTCAGAGTCTTTTGAGATACCATTGGAGAAAATTTCAAATGGAGGGGGGAGCCTCATCCATAGGGTACCTTCTGTATATGTATGTACATGATTATGTATATTCCTATATAAGAAAGTTTGGGGTTTGGTGTAACTTACTTACCTTAATATCACCATTCTGAAAAATTGAATTGTATATGTTGGTATGTGTTTTAAAGTAATACTTCCATTATCAACTTTTCCAAATTGTTACCCATAATTCTACTTCTTCAGCTTAGATATTTGGCTTGAATATATTTCTTTGACTTCTCTAGATGTTATATTCATCATTTGATTGTACAGATCTACAATGGGCAATAAAGACAATCCAATCTAGGTTATTTAATTGCAATATGAAAAATATTGTGTTTCTCCGAAAATAAGACAAGGCCTAATATTTTTGATCCCCCCAAAATGGCCTTGGCCTTATTGGGTTTGGGTTTATTATTTTGGGGGTGCAATAGGCAGCGGGTGTGGGGCTAGATGTCCCATCGCCACTACTTCCCCTCCCTGTTCTTGGCACAAGCCAAAAAGCTGGCCCACTGCCAGTGCCTTGTGGAGCAGAATTCTGTAAGGCTTGTGTCGTTTCATGCATGAACTGCAGGACTGCCATGAGCTTCATTATGCATCACAGTTGGGGTCCTGCTGCCATTTGTGCATGCAACAGCACAAGCCTTGCAAAGTCCTGCTCTACAAAGCAGTGGCAGTGGCATGACAAGTCTCAGAAATTGATTTCTGGCAGGTGGGATGTGTTGGGCTGCAAGATGCACGTCCTACCTGACACTTGTAGCTCTGTCATGTTCCTTGGGGTTGTGTCCAGAGAAGCCTATTGTGAAAGAAAACTCACGAGTTCGAGAAATTTGATTGAACTTGCAAGAAGTTTTCTTTTACAATGGGCTTTGCTGAATACAATGCTGAGGAACGTGACAGAGCTACAAGGGTCAGAATGTGCATCTCACGGTGCACAATTTAGGGGTGGCAGTGAGGCGGGTTGGGCCATAAGAAGTGTGTTCTACCTGGAACTTGTAATTCCATTGCGTTCCTTGGAGAGAGCAAGCGAGAGGGGGATGTGCGGAAGTGGCTTGGTTCCTCTGAGCTCTGCCTATGGCAATTTGAAACTTGGTCCTGCCTGCAAGGAAAAGGAGGTGAGCATCGATCCTGCCTCACTGCTGCCTCCTCACAGGCAGGAATGTGTTTCAAAATGCCATCAAGAGCAGAGCTTACTGGAGCCTAATTAATTCCAGCTCCAGCCATCACCATAGAGTGGGAAGCGGACTCGCAGAGCGTCCACTGCCCTGGCTGGGTTTGGAAGGTGCAGAGCCGGAGTTTGGGGGAGAAAGAAAAACACTTGTTTCTGCTTTTGGCTGTATGCAAAGAAAGCAGCAGAAGCCTCCTTTCTCTCCCCCAAACTCCAGGTCTGCAGTTTCCAAACTCCAGCCAGGGCAGTGTCTGCTCTGCGAGTCCGCTTCCCACTGTATGGTGATGGTCATTGGAGGACTGCCCTTCCCCCCTGCTTCTCTGCTCCAATCTCCCCACAGTGTTACCAGAGCACTGATTGACCAGAGTGCCCCCTGGCATGACCGGGAAGCCCCTCCACCTTGGGAGTCACCAGACGGGACGGAGATTGAGCCGGAATCTTCTTGGGGAGGTGAGCCTTGCAGGACTCTTGCCTGCACTCCCACAGGCTCCGCTTACTCTTCACAGGTGCCCAGCAGTGAGACATTTGGTAGGCCTGACAGACCCAGCTCCGCTGGCTTGGCCACAGCCAACTTGCCCTGCTGTGGACTGGTTGAGGCCTCCATAGCAGAGGTGAGTTCCTACCGATGTGCCCCTGTCTGGTAGTAGCCCACTGATTGTACAGTTTGTATGTGACAGCTCCAGTGCTGTCTTTCCTAGTTTGACGCCTTTTTTTACTATTTTTGGTGCTTTTTTTGCTTCTGCGCGCACATGCACAGAAGTGAAATTGTGCAGGAAGATTTTGTACATGCATGTTTTTCAGTGCTTTTTTGTTTCTGTGCATGCTTGTGTGCATATGATTTTTGGCGTTTTTTTGCTTCTGCATATGCGTGGAAGCAAAATTGTGTCAGAAGACACATGCACAAAATGTCACGATGTGCATGCAGCATACCGGTATGGAAACGAACCTGTCATTGCTCCGTAGGTGGCAGCAGCGAGGGCAACAGCAACACCTACAGCGCCTCAACCATCTCCACCAAGCAGAAGCAGCTAATTCCCATTTTATAGTGCTCACTTCTCAGTCTATAAAAAAGAAAAAAAAAGCTTCATACAGATTAGTAATACTAAACACACATTTAAAATTATGTCTAAAAGTTATCAAATGATAATCAACTTATCACCCTTTTTCGAACAGCTGATCTCATTACTTACTGTAAATCATATTAAACTCCACACTAAAACAGAATAGTAAAACCTTAAACCCTCAAATTACTTAGTCAAACCAACTCAAATCACCTTAATATATTTCATTTTAACCTATAAAGTAGCTCTACTACTACTACTAAATAAAAATCCATAAACAACATTCATTAAAAAAAAGAAATTTTAAAATATTTCAGATTCAATCAATCTTATTTAAAACCCTCTTTTTCTTATCTACACTCAATATCTTTCTTGTTTTTGTACCATTTTTTAAATTTTAACCTTTTTCTTCCTCATCTTTGGACCCGTTCAATTTTATCAATATCTTTTTGTAGGTGAGGTCTCCAGAACTGAACACAGTATTCCAAATGTGGTCTCACCAGCGCTCTATATAACGGGATCACAATCTCCCTCTTCCTGCTTGTTATACCTCTCACTATACAGCCAAGCATTCTACTTGCTTTCCCTACCGCCTGACTGCACTGTTCACCTATTTTGATACTGGGCTTCTGAGGGGAGGCTCAGAGAAGCAGGGAGCCACTGACACGGCTTGGGGGCGCCGAGGGGAGGGGACTCTGGATCCCGAGCCAGACATCCCCCCAACGCTTAGTCACCTGCCGGGCAAGAAGGGGGAGGCAAGTGCGCCCAGGCCGGCTTTGGAGGGTCCTGGCGGGCAGCAGTTGCAATTCAACCAGCCAATGGGCAGGAGGGGCGAGGAGGCTTGTTGGGGCTGCCGAGAATCAGGCGGGAGGAGGCGAAGCGGTGGTCGGAATAGGACTCTGGGCCACAACTTCAACTTGCCGCTGCTTCTTTGGCCAGGGAGACAAAGGGGAGTGCATGGCTGTCCCCGCAGGCGGAGGAGGAGGAAGGGGGGCATCTCGCCCAGCCACTGGAAAACAAAGGGAAAATCCCAGGCGCTTCGGCTGGCAACAGTTGATGTTGGCAGTTGGGAGGCAGGGAATCCCGGCGGGGGGGCAAATGGGAAATCCCTGCGGTGGCAGTCACAAGGCAGGGGAATCCTGGCGGCAGTAAGAGAGCGCACACACAGTAAGAGCACACACACACAGGCTTGGGTTTGTAAGGTGAAAATGGTTCTTAAGAAGAGGCAAACAAATCTTAAATACCGGGTTCATGTCTCAAAAAGTTTGTAAGTAGACGTACCACTGTATTTTTATGAAGAAAGGATGATATCAGCATTGTTTTGAAACAAAGGAACTTTGCAGAGGCATGGTTACATAATTAGCAATGATTGATAATAACAGCAGTTTTAAGAAAAAAGACTGAAACTATGATACAGCTTTATATCTATAAGAATTAAAATTATGCAAAAAAATGTAATGATGTAAAGAAGTTAATTTAAAAAATCAATTTTAATTGGTTTATATTATAAGGAAATTATAATGACAAAGGGCATGAATATTGGCTAGGAGATAGAATGGTCTGATGGAGGGAAAATTAATTAAAGTGAAAGAAGTTATTTAAGTTGCATATATGATAACGTTTAATTAAGATATTCTTGGATTTATAAAATTACTTTCTGGGTAAAACTTGGAAATAGGGGAATATGGAAAATGGAAAATGGTCATGGTTTTTTAGGGATGATTAATATTAATGACTAGTTTAATTATTGGGAGGAGAGGGGTGGTGCAGAGATAGTGAAAAGAAAAATAATGACTAGAATGAATATTACAGTTAACAGGATTTTATTATGAATAATTATGAGCAATAACTAAAGATTATGAATTTTATATAGATGACCGATTAATGAATTGAATTATGATATATAAATTACAGAAATAGAATTATAAGAATTATGGAAATAGAAAATAAGGAGGATTATGTTTGATTATTTTTATTTTTAAAACAAAAGGAAATAATGTTACTGGTAATCATTGATTATAGAATTTATGGAATTACAGAAACACAGATTATAATTTTAAAAGGTGGACTATGTTTTTTAAAAAAAAATTTTTTGGTAAACTTATGAAAGGTTATAATTTAATTTGTTTTAAAGATATTGTGGTTGGCTCTTGGCCAGCTCCTGCAATGGGGAATTTGGATGCTGGTTTAGGAGAGTCCTCAGGTTCCTAGAGACTTGTCTTACTGCCATCAGCTTCTGACAGTGAGGATTCATTGCCAAGGTCAGACACTGGGGGAGAAGAAGAATCAGATAGAGAAATGGATGCAGCCAGCCCATTAGTTAATGACCCCATTAGTGGGTCATCAAATTCGGAGGAGAATCGGTGGATAGATACCAGAATGCGCAGGCTCATGGCTAGAAGGGACCAACTGCGCAGGTATCATCAAAGATAAGGGAGAACACCTGTGGCTGAGGCAATTAGGCTAATGGAGGTTGCTGATAAATTACCAGCGTTGCAGAGAGCGCATGTGGGAGTTTATGCATTTGGAGAAGGATACGTCATATTTGCATTGTTCCTCGACTTTCACAGACTTGGGGATATTTCACAGCTAAGTAAATCTTGCGGACACACTTGAAGAGGTTTGGCTATGACGCTCTCACAGCTGCTCTTATCTGCTCTGTTTATTTTTGTCTCTCACAGCTTTCAAGGACTGTTATCTGCGTGTGAGCTAATTTGCTCAGTATAAAATGCACAGCTTTATTTTGGATAAACTGCTTTTCTGTTTATTTTACAACAGCGTGTGTGTTTGAATTTACATTCCTGACTTAATTGGGACTCGTAACGTGAAGCCCGGCATAACAAAAGAAAGGGAACTTTTTAAAATAATCTATTGGGATCAATTCAATAAAGAACCCTAGACATACATACAGCCTGGGAGATACCCCACTCAGCAGTAGTGACTGCGAAAGAGATCTTGGAGTCTTGGTGGACAATCAACTAAACATGAGTCAGCAATGTGCAGCAGCAGCCAAAAAAGCCAACTCAATCCTAAGCTGCATCAACAGAGGAATACGCTCCAAGACCAGGGAAGTACTAATACCACTCTACTATGCCCTGGTCAGACCCCACCTGGAGTACTGCATCCAATTTTGGTCACCTCACTACAAAAAAGACATCGAAACTCTGGAGAAGGTGCAAAAAAGAGCAACCAAAATGATTAGGGGACTCGAAACCAAGACTTGCGAAGAGAGATTGAGAGAACTGGGCATGGACAGCCTAGAAAAAAGAAGGTCTAGAGGGGACATGATAGCAGTTTACAGATACTTGAGGGGTTGCCACGGTGAGGAGGGGGTCTCTTTATTTCCCAGGGCACCAGAGGGCCGGACGAGGAACAATGGTTGGAAGCTGACCAAGGAGAGATTCAACCTGGAAATAAGGAAGAACTTCCTGACGGTCAGAGCGATCAACCAATGGAACTGCCTGCCAGGGGAGGTGGTGAACTCCCCAACTCTGGACACCTTCAAGAGGAGATTGGACTTCCATTTGGCTGGGGTGCTGTAGGGTTTCCTGCTCAGGCAGGGGGTTGGACTCGATGACCTAACGGTCCCTTTCAACTCTATTAATAAAATAAAAATTTTTTAAAAAATTAAAATAAAATATATTTAGAGTAGGGCATGATGATTCCACTGGGTATGCAGCGATATAATTAGAGTAGGGTATGAAGATTCAGCTGGGCATGCAGTGATATACTTAGAAGTTGATTCCAATGGGTTATTTGTGATTTTTTTCTTTTTCCTCTCTTTCCTTTTTAGAATAGGGCATGATGATTCTACTGGGTTTACAGTGATACAATTAGAGTAAGGTATGATTCTTCTGGGTTTGCAGTGGTATAATTAGAATAGGGTATGAGCATTCCGCTGGGTATACAGCGATATAATTAGAGTAGGATATAATGATTTCATGGGGTATAGATAATGGAGAAGGTTATGATGAGTCTATTATGTCACTGGATTTATAGTGATATAGTCTAGAGTGGGTTGGAAGACATTGGTTCATTTGCGAACCATAAAGTTCTGCAAGCTACGATAGTTTTACTTGGATTTACATGGGATGTTTTTAAGAAAAAGAAGAGAGATCCTTTTTCTTTCTTTTCTTTCTTTTTTCTTTGTTTTTCTTTAATTTCTTACTGTACTTTCTTTTTACACCGCTTGTAACCAGGCTCTGCTCAGAATACTCACCATTAACAACAACCCTCTGATATCTATGCTTCAGCCAGCTGCAATCCACTGAACTATCCATGGATTAAGTCCAATCTTCACTAACATCTATCAGCTCTTTATGTGGAACCGTATCAAAGGCTTTGCTGAAGTCCAGATAGGCAATATCCATGGCATCACCTTCATCCAACACCTTTGTGACATAGTCAAAGAAATCAATGAGATTAGTCTGACATGATTTGCCTTAGTAAAGCCATGCTGGTTTTGGTCCAATACGTTATTAGATTAGATTAGATTTATTGGATTTATATGCCGCCCCTCTCCAAAAACTCGGGGCGGCTCACAACAAGATAAAAACAATACATAATAACAAATCCAATACCCACCAATCCAATTACAATTTTAAGCTAAAAATTCATAAAAACAACCACAGAATATTAAAACACGCATACAATCAATCTAATACCAAAACAACATAGGCAAGGGGGAGATGTTTCAGTTCCCCCATGCCTGACGGCAGAGGTGGGTTTTAAGGAGTTTGCGAAAGGCAAGGAGGGTGGGGGCAATCCTAATCTCAGGGGGGAGCTGGTTCCAGAGAGTCGGAGCCGCCACAGAGAAGGCTCTTCCCCTGGGTTCCGCCAGACGACATTGTTTAGTCGACGGGACCCGGAGAAGGCCAACTCTGTGGGACCGAACCGGTCGCTGGAATTCGTGCGGCAGAAGGCGGTCTCGGAGATATTCTGGTCCGGTGCCATGAAGGGCTTTATAGGTCATAACCAACACTTTGAATTGTGACCGGAAACTGATCGGCAACCAATGCAGACTGCGGAGTGTTGGTGTGATAGGGGCATACTTAGAGAAGCCTATAATTGCTCTCGCAGCTGCATTCTGCACGATATGAAGTTTCCGAACACTTTTCAAAGGTAGCCCCATGTAGAGAGCGTTACAGTAGTCGAGCCTCGAGGTGATGAGGGCATGAGTGACTGTGAGCAATGACCCCCGGTCCAAGTAGGGCCGCAACTGGCGCACCAGGCGAACCTGGGCAAACACCCCCCTCGACACAGCTGAAAGGTGTTTCTCTAATGTGAGCTGTGGATCGAGGAGGATGCCCAAGTTGCGGACCCTCTCTGAGGGGGTCAATAATTCCCCCCCCCAGGGTAATGGACGGACAGATCGAATTGTCCTTGGGAGGCAAGACCCACAGCCACTCTGTCTTGTCTGGATTGAGTTTGAGTTTGTTGACACCCATCCAGGCCCCAACAGCCTCCAGGCACCGGCACATCACTTCCACTGCTTCGTTGACTGGGCATGGGGTGGAGATGTATAACTGGGTATCATCGGCGTATTGATGATTCCTCACCCCATATCCTTGGATGATCTCGCCCAGCAGTTTCATGTAGATATTAAATAGCAGGGGGGAGAGGACCGACCCCTGAGGCACACCACAAGGGAGAGACCTAGAGGTCGACCTCTGACCCCCCACTAACACCGACTGCGACCGACCGGAGAGGTAGGAGGAGAACCACTGAAGAACAGTGCCTCCCACTCCCAACCCCTCCAGCCAGCGCAGAAAGATACCATGGTCGATGGTATTGAAAGCCGCTGAGAGGTCAAGGAGCACCAGGACAGAGGACAAGCCCCTGTCCTGGGCCCGCCAGAGATCATCCATCAACGTGACCAAAGCAGTTTCCGTGCTGTCGCCGGGCCTGAATCCAGACTGTTGAGGACCTAGATAATCGGCTTCTTCCAAGGAACGCTGGAGTTGAACTGTGCCACCACCTTCTCAACAACCTTCCCCATAAAGGGAAGGTTGGAGACTGGACGGTAGTTATTAAGCACGGCTGGGTCCAGGGAAGGCTTCTTGAGCAGGGGGCGCAAAAGTGCCTCCTTATAAAGGGCCGGAAAGGACCCCCTCCCCAAGGAGGCGTTGACAATCTCCTGGACCCAGCTCCGTGTCACCTCCCGACTGGCCGAAACCAGCCAAGAGGGACACGGATCCAGTAAACAGGTGGCGGAACTCACAGCTCCAATGGCCTTGTCCACTTCATCAGGTGACACCAAGTCAAACTCCGCCCAAACAGGTGGACAAAGACGTTTAGCCCCAGTCACCTCGACTGACTCGTTGTCAGTCGACTCTGTTTTACAATTGGAGTCGAGGTCCGCCCGGATCCGAGCGATTTTATCAGCGAAAAACGTGTTAAAATCCTCAGCACTGCTCTGCAAGGGCTCCCCAACTCTCCCCTGATTAAGAAGGGAGCGGGTTACCCTGAACAGAGCGGCTGGGCGGGATTCCGCTGATGCAATCAAAGCGGCATGATACGCGCATCTTGCCGCCTTGAGCGCCACTTTGTAAGTCTTAATATGAGCTCTTACAAGTGTTCGGTCGGATTCAGACTTACTCTTCCTCCATCGCTTCTCCAGACGTCTCTTCTGGCGCTTCAACTCCCGGAGCTCCTCGTTGTACCATGGGGCTCTACGGGGTCTAGTGCCGCGGAGAGGTTGCAATGGCGCAATCCGGTCAAGAGCCCCTACTGCAGCCTTGTTCCAGGCCTCAGCAAGAAACTCTGCCAAACTGTGAACGAGTGTATCTGGAATAACCCCAAGCGCCCTCTGAAAACCTTCTGGATCCATCAGGCGTCTGGGGCGGAACAACTTAATCGGTTCCGCCTCCCTGCGGGGAAGGATTGGAGCCAGGAAGTTAAGCCGCAGTAGGAAATGGTCTGACCATGACAAAGGCAACACTTCTAAGCCCCTTAGTCTCAGACCATTACTCAATTGCTCAGAGAGGAATATCATATCGGGTGCATGCCCACCCTCGTGAGTCGGACACTGAACTACTTGAGTCAGGTCCATGGCTGTCATGGTGGCCATGAACTCCTGTGCCAGTCCAGAGGAACCGCCGAGTGACGGCAGGTTGAAGTCCCCCAAGACAGTAAGTCTGGGGAACTCCACCGCCAACCCAGCCACCTCCTCGAGCAGCACAGGCAGGGCTGTTGACACACAGCTGGGAGGCAGGTACGTGAGTAACAAGCCCACCTGAACCCCTAAGTCCAACTTCACCAGAAGGGACTCGCAACCCGCAACCTCTGGAGCAATGAGCCTACGCAGGCAAAGACTCTCCCTGGCTATAATAGCCACTCCTCCTCCCCTTCCCTGGGGTCGAGGTTGGTGCCACACCCGAAACCCGGCTGGACAGATCTCCGAGAGAGGAACTCCTCCCTCCGGGCCCAGCCAGGTTTCGGTCACACAAGCCAGGTCGGCCTCCTCATCCAGGATCAAATCCCGGATGAGGAGAGCTTTATTTACCACCGACCTGGCATTGAGCAGCAGCAGCTTGAGCCCAGGGCCAGAATTACACTTGTCACCAGTATCTTGGGTTGAGCTCAAGGAGCCAGAAGAAGGGATCGCTACTAAGCAGCGATCTCTCCTTCCCCTGGAACGGTTAGCTCCAAGGCTCCCACTATATCTGCCTCTCCCCAGCAAGACCGGAATATTTTGACCCTCCGCCACCCCAGAGATAGGTGCCCCCTCCCCTCCTGCCTCTCCAGCATCAGGTATGCCAAGGGTATTATTTAAATCATAAGAGCCGGGGTGGCGCAGCAGGTAGAGTGCTGTACTGCAGGCCACTGAAGCTGACTGCTAGATCTGAAGGTCAGCGGTTCAAATCTCATCACCGGCTCAAGGTTGACTCAGCCTTCCATCCTTCCGAGGTGGGTAAAATGAGGACCCAGATTGTGGGGGCAATAGCCTAGTTCTGTTAAGAAGTGCTATTGCTACCATGTTGTAAGCCGCCCTGAGTCTAAGGAGAAGGGTGGCATAAAAATTGAATAAATAAATAAATAAAATAATCATTCAATTCATACATACTGTAATCCCACCCACCAAACCCGTTCCATTCACTATCCCCCTCCCACCCACCCTCATTAATTTCATTCCCATAAAAATCCATTGCTATAAACCCTAATAATTAATTTTTAAAAAACAAATTATTTAAAAAACACTACCCTTAAAATCAATTAGTTAAAAAACAGTAAATATAAAAACATTAATATAACATCAAATAGAGAATATAAGTTAATTATTAAATAGAAATGAAGGCAAAGAACAGCAGCAAGAGGGAACCAAACTCCAGGCTAGCTGATCTCTTGGTCTCAAAGTGTCTTAAAGTGTCTTAAAGCCAATGTCTTAGTCTTAAAGTGCAATAAAAGAGTGGACTTCTCAGTGTTGGCAACTGCCATTAACCGGCACTCCAGGATCTGTCTCTTGCCTTATTTGGGATTATTCCAAGTTCTCTCCCTGTAGCAGTCCCAATAATCGCTGGTCGCCCCAGTCTCCCCCCAAGAGTTATTAGTTCTGTTGGGCGACATCTCCGAATCCCCACACCCTCCGCGGCTCCGTACGGCTCTCAAACCTCTTCTGAGCAGCCTCCACATGGCCCCGACAGAGATGGTAATTGGTTGGTAATTCAGGCTCCACTGCCAGGCAGCAACCCCTTCGACGCCAGGCGCCCCCACCATTTGGCATCCTGGCATCTGAGATCTGCCTTATCTGGTAAGCCAGGGCTAGCAGGGCTGTCTAATCCGATCCGGGTCAGCTGCAGATCGGCACGGCAGGCAGGAGGCAATGAGCAGCTTGATTTCTCAATCTCTCAATCTCTCCTCGTAGCTGTCATTTCCTGAGTCCCAGCCGATCCCAGCTGATTCTCGGTGTCTTTGATGTCTCTGCCGTTTTTTCTTCTGTCGGTTCTTTTCACAGTTCTCCCACCGACGACAGGCAGTTAAATGGCAAACAGATGTCAAGCAGTTACAGAGGAGGATGGCTCAGACGGCAAGCGGCCAGGGGGGGCGGCGGCTCAAATTGTAATGGCGGCCGCCATTTTCGGCATCACAGCTGGTCCCCAGTGGATCAGCAAGTTGTCTCTCGAACGCCTCTCCAGCGCCTCCAACATTTCCCCAGTCAGGATCCTCCAGCACGGGCACTTCTCCCCTCTCCGATGTTGTAGAAGATAAGTTGCTGTGTTTGTTAGAAAGCCTCCATATTTCGATGTTCTCCCCGTAGTCCAGCGGAGCAACAGAACTCTCCTCCCTGTTGCTTCACCGGAACTTGTAGGGCTTTTGTTTTTTAGGTGCTGATTTATTCTCTTTTTCAGTAGAGTCTCCATCATTTTAACTATAACTGATGTCAAGCTAACTGGCCTGTAGTTACTAGCTTCTTCTCTACTGCCTTTCTTGTGGATAGGCACAACACTGGCCATTCTCCAATCATCAGGAACATCTCCTGTTAAAAGGGATTGGTTAACCAAATCAGTCAGGGGGGTAGCAATGACAAATCTGAGTTCTTTAAGAATTCTGGGGTGGATGCCATCTGGACCCATTGCCTTATTTGTCTTTAATCGTACAAGTTCTTCTAAGACATCGGCCTCCGAGATCACTGGAGCTGAATCCCTACAGCTGGAAGCAATGCTATATCCACCCATAGTATTATATTGTAAGCTGCCTTCTGAGAAAACTGAACAGAAGTAGCTATTCAAATGGTCAGCAACCTCCTTATTCCCATCAATGTATGTATTATCTCCAGTACTAAGCTTTATGATGCTGCAGTTTTTCTTCTTCCTATCACTAATACAGTGATACCTCGTCTTACGAACGCCACATATAACAAACTTTTCGAGATACAAACCCAGTGTTTAAGATTTTTTTTGCCTCTTCCTTTGAACTATTTTCACCTTACGAACCCAAGCTGCTGCTGCTGGGATGCCCCACCTCCGGACCTCCGTTGCCAGCCAAAGCGCCCATTCTTGCACTGCTGGGATTTCCCTGAGGCTCCCCTCGCTGGGAAACCCCAACTCCGGACTTCCGTTGCCAGCCAAAGTGCCCGTTCTTGCACTGCTGGGATTTCCCTGAGGCTCCCCTCGCTGGGATTCCCTTCATTTTTTGCCGGCACTGCTTTGAATCCCCGTGAGGGGAGCCTCAGGAGAATCCCAGCAATGCAAGAACGGGCGCTTCGGCTGGCAATGGAAGTCCAGAGGCGGGGATTCCCAGCGGCGCAAGGCAAAATGAAGGATGATCTCTGGCGGGCCCGGGACAGGGGTTTATCCTCTGTCCTGGTGCTCCTTGACCTCTCAGCGGCTTTCGATACCATCGACCATGGTATCCTTCTGCACCGGCTGGAGGGGTTGGGAGTGGGAGGCACTGTTCTTCAGTGGTTCTCCTCCTACCTCTCTGGTCGGTCGCAGTCGGTGTTAGTGGGGGGACAGAGGTCGACTCCTAGGTCTCTCCCTTGTGGGGTGCCTCAGGGGTCGGTGCTCTCCCCCCTGCTATTTAACATCTACATGAAACCGCTGGGCGAGATCATCCAAGGACATGGGGTGAGGTATCATCAATATGCGGATGATACCCAGCTTTACATCTCCACCCCATGCCCAGTCAACGAAGCGGTGGAAGTGATGTGCCGGTGCCTGGAGGCTGTTGGGGCCTGGATGGGTGTCAACAGACTCAAGCTCAACCCGGATAAGACGGAGTGGCTGTGGGTTTTGCCTCCCAAGGACAACTCCATCTGTCCGTCCATTACCCTGGGGGGGGAATTATTGACCCCCTCAGAGAGGGTCCGCAACTTGGGCGTCCTCCTCGATCCACAGCTCACATTAGAACAACATCTCTCAGCTGTGGCGAGGGGGGCGTTTGCCCAGGTTCGCCTGGTGCACCAGTTGCGGCCCTATCTGGACCGGGACTCATTGCTCACAGTCACTCATGCCCTCATCACCTCGAGGTTCGACTACTGTAATGCTCTCTACATGGGGCTACCTTTGAAAAGTGTTCGGAAACTTCAGATCGTGCAAAATGCAGCTGCGAGAGCAGTCATGGGCTTACCTAAGTATGCCCATGTTTCTCCATCACTCCGCAGTCTGCATTGGCTGCCGATCAGTTTCCGGTCACAATTCAAAGTGTTGGTTATGACCTTTAAAGCCCTTCATGGCACTGGACCAGAATATCTCCGAGACCGCCTCCTGCCGCACGAATCCCAGCGACCAATTAGGTCCCACAGAGTGGGCCTTCTCCGGGTCCCGTCAACTAAGCAATGTCGGTTGGCGGGCCCCAGGGGAAGAGCCTTCTCTGTGGCGGCACCGGCCCTCTGGAACCAACTCCCCCCGGAGATTAGAACTGCCCCTACTCTCCCTGCCTTCCGTAAACTTCTTAAAACCCACCTTTGCCGTCAGGCATGGGGGAATTGAAACATCTCCCCCTGGGCACGTTTAATTTATATATGGTATGCTTGTGTGTGTGTCTGTTAGTATATGGGGTTTTTTAAATCTTTAAAATTTTAAACTGTTTGATTACTTATGATTTGTTTCTACATGTTGTGAGCCGCCCCGAGTCTTCGGAGAGGGGCGGCATACAAATCCAAGTAATAAAATAAATAAAAATAAAAATAAAAGGGGTGAGTTTTAGGATTGTATGCATTATTCACTTTTACATTGATTCGTATGGGAAACATTGTTTCATCTTACGAACTTTTCTACATACGAGCCTCGTCACGGAACGAATTAAGATCGTAAGACAAGGTACCATTGTATATCTGAAAATGGTTTTATCCCCCTTCCACACAGATTTGGCAATTTCTTCCTCTTTTGAAGCTTTAGCAGCATATATTATCTGTTTTGCCTCCCTCTGTCTCATTTTATACACCTCTCTGTCAGCTCTACTTCCAGACTCTTTATACCTCCTATAGGCAGACTTTTTTTCATTGACTACAGTTCTTACATCATTACTAAACCTTAGTGGTTTCTTCTTCCTTTTACCTTTAGTTATTTGCCTTACATACAGTCTCGTGGCTTTTAAGATGGCCTTTTAAAATACAGTCCACTGGGCACTTGCGCCTGCCATTTTATCGCTGCCCTTTAATTCATTATTTAAATATTCCCCCATTTTATTGACATTTGTTTTTCTGAAATCCAATACTTTGGTTGTAGTAGAGGATTGCTCACAATCAGTTTTTACATCAAACCACAAACATGAGTGGTCACTGCAATCTACGTTTTCTCACACCTTAATCAATGAAACCCAGTTCCCATTCGTAAAAATTAATCTAGAATATTCTCCTCTCTAGTTGGTGTCTTAACCAGCTGTGCCAGAGCTGCTCCTGTAAGGGCCTCTACTATATTCTTACTTTTGCATGTAAGGACACTAGGGATATTCCAGTTAACATCAGGCATGTTGAAACCACCCATAATCACAATATCTTCCTTTACTGCCATTTGGGTAATTTCATCCACCATCTTGTCATAATCCTCAGATTGCCCCGGAGACCTATAGATCACCCTAAATCTAATGATAGAACCCTCTTTAGTTTGCATGCAAACCCAGAGAGTCTCCAGCTCTTTACACGTATTTTGAATTAGTGTTGCTTTTAGACTTTCCTTAACATAAATGGCTACTCCACCTCCCCTTCTCTCTACTCTATCCTTCCTATGCAATGTATATCCTGGTATGGCTATTTCCCATTCATTGAAGTCCTTAAACCATGTCTCAGTTATGGCAACCAGATCCAAATTATCTCTAGATATTATCGCCATTGACTCACAGAGCTTGTTGCTCAAACTTCGAGCAGTGGTGCACATTATACCCGAAGAACATTATCATTATTTGTTTGTCCCTTATTCTCAACAACTACATCTATTTCGTTTATAGCTCCCTTTTCATAAACTTCAACAACCTGATTTATCCTCGTTGGCAGATGACAGAAATCATCCAAATCGGTTACATCTCTGTCCCCTTTACCTAGTTTAAATGCCTGTTCAAAAAAGTTCTGAACTCACATATCACCTGGGTACCTCTGTATGATGGATGCAAACCATCCCTCTTAAACAACTCCCTATTAGACTACCTACTAACATTATGACTAACATATCCAAAACCTTCAGCTTTACACCACTGCCTTAACCATTCATTAAACTCTGCAATACAAGTTGTTTTATCCTCCTGACCGCAAAGCAGTAACACCTCTGAGAAAGTCACTGAATCAGTTATTCTGCCCAGCTCCACACTAAGACATTGAAAATCTCTTTTTATTTGATTAACATTTCTCTGGGACAAATCATTTGGGCCAAGATGCACCATCACATCAACGTTATTATCTTTACTTACAGCCTTCACAATATTAGTAATCCGCCTCCTGTCTCTGCTGGCAATGGCCCCTGGGAGATACATCATCAGCCTCACTACATCCTTACTTTGTCCCAAATCAACACCTCTAACAGTTGAGTCACCCACAAGAAAATGCATCCTCTTTTTATTTCCACTAACTGCACCTGATGGTTTGGTAACAATATGCACCTCTCTTACAACAACTTCCCTTTGGAACATTCCCTCATCCTCTACCTGGGGGGGGCTCGCTAATGTCTGCAGCAACCTCACTATTTAAATCTGCAAGAACATTGTAGGAATTAGATAAAGAGAGACCAAAATTGCTGTGTCTATGCTCCACTGCACATAATCTTCCTGAACCAACAGTTGTCCACACAGCCCTTCTCCTCGAGGGGCACTGAGGAAGTGGAGGCTGCACACATGGCTGCATTACAGCACATGGCTGGGACAACCTTTCCACTTCTGACTGCAGGGTACAAACTAAGGACTGCAACCTAGAGATCTCACTATATAAACTAGACATCCTTATGCAAAGAGGGCAGCACCCCAAGTTCCACAAGGTACTACGGAATACAACAGCCAAACAACACTGCACCAAGCCAGACATCTTAAAAATTTATTGAAAGACAAGTACTTGCCAAGAAAATCAACAACCCCTGTAATTAAAACTTTAAAATTTTACACAGCTATAAAACAAGTATAACACTGAACTAAGCCAATAATTTTGAAGTAAAATAGAATCACAGTCTCAAGTGCACTACCCCTGAATGTATTATTACTATTTTTGCTTTACAGCTATATGACTTGCACACCGTCAGGTTTCTCACTAGTTTCTCACCAGCCCCTTTGAATTCAAGCAACAGAAATAGAAACTGGCTTTTACAGTTTCTTGCAAGCAGTCTGTGAATCAATTAATTCATCTTTAATCTCAGAATTTCTTTTATTTCCAAGTTGAAAATTTTCCTCTTTCTGTATTTCTTGATCTTCTTGTTCTCCTACCTCTTCTACTCCAGCCTGGTGTTCATCAATCTTATTATCATGATTATTAATGTTCACATCACATTCCAAAAGTTCCTGTAGTTCTTTTCCATTTCTAATTTCAGTTGAAAGTCTTATTTCTTTGCAAATCTCCTTAAGTAAATCTCTTATTTCCTCCATCTCTTCTAAATATGACAAGGCTTTTCTTGTCCAGCTGTTTAAAACAAACAACCTAAAATAATCTGTTTCCAGATATTCCTTTTTCTTTTCTTATACATAAAACAGCAGGCAGTTTCTTTAATCCAAATATATTATTGTGTGAAGGTCACTTCCAAGTGTTGTAAGTGAGCCTTGTCAGTCTCAGGGCATGCCTTGAGGGTTATTAACCTCAGGGTTATTGTTAACGGCGAGTATTCTGAGCAGAGTCAGGTTACAAGCGGTGTGCCACAAGGGTCTGTTCTGGGTCCTATTCTTTTTAATATGTTTGTGAGTGACATAGGGGAAGGTTTGGTAGGGAAGGTTTGCCTATTTGCCGATGACTCTAAAGTGTGCAATAGGGTTGATATTCCTGGAGGCGTCTGTAATATGGTAAATGATTTAGCTTTACTAGATAAATGGTCAAAGCAATGGAAACTGCAGTTTAATGTTTCCAAATGTAAAATAATGCACTTAATCCTCAATCTGAGTATTGTATTGGCAGTTCTGTGTTAGCAAATACTTCAGAAGAAAAGGATTTAGGGGTAGTGATTTCTGACAGTCTCAAAGTGGGTGAACAGTGCAGTCAGGCGGTAGGGAAAACAAGTAGGATGCTTGGCTGCATAGCTAGAGGTATAACAAGCAGGAAGAGGGAGATTATGATCCCGCTATATAGAATGCTGGTGAGACCACATTTGGAATACTGTGTTCAGTTCTGGAGACCTCACCTACAAAAAGATATTGACAAAATTGAACAGGTCTAAAGACGGGCTACAAGAATGGTGGAAGGTCTTAAGCATAAAACGTATCAGGAAAGACTTAATGAACTCAATCTGTATAGTCTGGAGGACAGAAGGAAAAGGGGGGACATGATCGAAACATTTAAATATATTAAAGGGTTAAATAAGGTCCAGGAGGGAAGTGTTTTTAATAGGAAAGTGAACACAAGAACAAGGGGACACAATCTGAAGTTAGTTGGGGGAAAGATCAAAAGCAACATGAGAAAATATTATTTTACTGAAAGAGTAGTAGATCCTTGGAACAAACTTCCAGCAGACATGGTAGATAAATCCACAGTAACTGAATTTAAACATGCCTGGGATAAACATATATCCATCCTAAGATAAAATACAGAAAATAGTATAAGGGCAGACTAGATGGACCAGGAGGTCTTTTTCTGCCGTCAGACTTCTATGTTTCTATGCCTGATTCTGAGTACGATGAGCCAGGTCCCTCGGGTTATCCTGTGTTAGGGAGGCTGTCAGAGGGATTGGAAGCTGAGAGTGAGGAAGATAGTGATGTGGGAGTAACAGAGTGAGGGAAATTTATCAGGAGATGAGTGGTTAGATCCTAGATATCGCAGAATGGCAAAAAGAAGAGAAGAGATCCAAGGTGAAAAGTATTAATCCATATGAATAGCTCTGTGGATTGTAAGATGTCATTTCCAGGTTACAGCAGGAAATGAAGGCGGAGTCTGACAACGTTGATGAAAGAGAATGGCGAAGATTTGTGGCGTTCCTGAAATCAAAATGTGAAAAACCTCTGCTGTGCTTTCTAAAATGAGACAGAAACTGCAATGCTGAGTTTATTGTGAAGCCGGTTAGCTGATGAACTAAAACTAGTGATTGATGTGCTCTTATCTCTGAGTCAGCTGAGAGCAGTTAAAGTATTTCAAGCCGAGAGAGTATGCTTCAGTCTTTATGCTTTGCAATTTAACTTGCTAAAGTTTCATGTATCAAATCTGGTGTGAACTTAAATAAAAGAGACTATTATTCAAAGGAGTGGATTTTTGAGAGTCTTGAAAAATACTGGAGTCATGCCTACAACACTAAGTAAACATAAAATTCCAGCTTGAAGACTTTCTCATGCCCAAAGCATCTACCAATAGATGGCAGCACCAAGAGTCCTTAAGATCCTTGTTACTTTTTTCCTCCAAGTATTTTCCTTTTAAATCCAAATGAAATTAAGAGATGAAAGTTAATTTTTTTTCAAGGTTTAAAGTTCTTTACCACTGCCTTATAGTCCAAGCAGTGTCCTCTTTCAAAAAGGGTTTTAATCAAAAGCTTATTACTTCCTTTCCCTGCAACTTAAGCAGATTCAATATCCATTTAGCTACTCCTCCCATCTTCTCTATATATTTTCCAGTAATCCAAAATTAAACAGTTCAAACAGATTTTTCTTCTGGCAAAAGTGCTCAGCATACCATTCAATCCTCCATCTCCTCTTCCACCAGCACAAAATTTACATTCCCTTTTCATTCCGGATGACTTCCATCTGATCAGTCCACATTTTCTGACATGTAGATGCAGCAGTTAATGATGTCCAGCCGCCTTCACACCACTGTTGGTGGAGGCTCCAGGTCCAGTCATCTGTGGGGTATGCCAACACCAAAATGGGACAAGACCAAGTTCCCTTCTTCCCCTTCCTTCCAGGAAGGTTCTGTGCCGATTCAACAAAATCGGCATCCCAAACAGCAGGGATTCGGCATTCCCCCACAACAGCGAAAGCAACGCCATACCGCCACGGCACTGATCATGTCCCTCTCTCATCTTAAATTTATTCTAAAAGAGTTAAATCATAAAATGTTGTCTCAAGACCAATGCTCCCTCTAATTTTTTTTCAGTGTGAGCGGAAAAATATAGTGTCTGAGCGGCACATTTTCATGCCTGAGCACCTGATTTTTTTAACCCAAGACAACTTGTTGCATAATTATTTGTGGCTTGGTGTTAGGGCAGAATAAGGTCCCTTCCCACTATGTTATTCTGTTATTCTGGTTGCCTGATTATTGACATCACTAGCATACAAAGATTCCAACCGAAATTAGCATAATCAATAATTTAAAGAACAGAGGGCACAGAAGCTTGCCTAAATAAATAGGCAAACTTAGATCAGCCAATTTGCAAGGGAAGAAACCATATTAAGCTTGTTTATATCTTATTTGTTAACCAAACTAAATTATGAGTGGAAATAATACATTTATAAGATATATTTGCTCCCAACTAGTATATTATGTTCACAGAATGGCTTTTATTTCTTGAACCATTCCATTTTTGGGCTTACTACTTCCTCCCCTTCCTAAATCTCTTCCTCAGTATCTTTTTTAAAATTCCTTTTTTTATTGTAACCAAAATCCTCTAAAAATATCATTAGGTATGTAATCAAACCTGTTATCTTCATCTTTATTACAATATCATTATAATTTTCTTAATAATTGGGATTTCATATATTATTTCAAAACAATTGCTTAACTCAAACCTCCATATGATAAATATTCAGATTTTCCATTTAAAACATATTCCATAAGTTAAAATCATTACTATCTCAATAGATCACTAAATAACAATTCGGGGTTATTCAAGCATTAATTATAAAATCTTTCTTCTACAAGATGATATTTATCTTGTAGAAGGAGAAACCAGAGCAGATTATGTCACCTCGCATAGTTTGTGTGTATTCAATAGACCTCATCAATTTCTGTTAACATTTCCTCTTTCTCAGTACTGAATGCCTTAGCTAAAATGTCCGCTATTGCATCTAGAAGATCTTCGCCCTTTTCCTCTTTTAAATTTTGAAATCTTAGATAATAATTAGCTTTTTCTGTCCAGAAGGATCTTTGAGGTTAGCTTCAATCAGAATTTAAGAAAAATAAAACATCAAGAGCAAAGCATAGAATGAAGAAAAGGCACGACAGTTGCTCATATCAAAAAATCCCACTTGCCCCCCTTTGGGAAATAGCCAATCCCCATTGTCCATCTTTATCAGGTGGATATATCTTCAACCCCACATCATACTTACGGAATTAATCTTCTAACAGACTTTCGTCTCACCTTGTCTCCAGGAAATCGAAAGTTATCCTGGCCTTTGCCAGGAAAGCAAAACTTAACAGGGCCCTCCAGAATCTTCCCCCTCCCAAATATCCTATACCCCTTCCCCCATTACTCATGACAGCCGAAGTGTGTAGAGAGATGAAGCATAGTGAGGCTGAAAGGATCACAGTATTTTCCAGCTCCTTGTTTGCTTGGGTCAGCCTCTCATTTATCTGGTCCATTTTTTCTTCTATTTCCTGTAATCTTTGCTCATTCTTAAGCATTTGTTGTTGAAATAGTTCATATTTTGCATCCATGCATTTTTTCTTTTAAAGGAGCTGGATCGTTCTCTTGGTATCATTTCCTCTAGGGAACATTGTGTTAAAGGGCTAGAGATCGCCCTTTAACACAATGATGTAGCTCCTTTAAAGACTTACAAGCCATGCTTCTGCAACTGCAGGACAACAAAAACCATGTTGATTGATTGAAAGGTCTTCTTTGTGACCCTATTCTAGATAAGTTCGATATGCTTGTCATTTAAACTTTTTCCACCACTCTTCCCACTTAGCCACTTTATCTTCACCGCCCTCCACAATTTCTATATATAATATAAAATCTTTAGTTATATTTGAATCACTAGTTCTTTTTTACCTTACCTTCAATCACACCAATATTCTAACAAAGCCTACCAAGAATATAATTAATTATATGATTATTTTAAAAAAATTATATATATGAAGCACAATTAATTTTTAGAGCTTAATAATACCTTATCATTGTTATTACAGAGCAATATAATATATCTCTAACAAACAAATTGTAAAAAATACCAATCATAAAAAATCCTATCAATCACAAAAGAGCTATAAATATAAGTAGGATCAAAAACCTTATTTTTTCAGTCAAAATAAATTCAAATCCAACATAAAGAAATCTAAGTTGTTTAGTCCAAATTGTATGGTCCAAACCTAAATTCAAATCCAACTTATTTGCAAAGATTATAATAGTATGAAAAGGGAAAATAAAGAGTAATTGTTTACCATTCAGGATGGCAGAGATCAATTCATTTAGTTCAAATTAGCTCAGTTCCAGTTAGTTAACATAAATTGATACAGTTCAGTTCAATTCATTCCAATCCATGTCTAATCAATCAAATCAGCTCCTTCAATTCATTCTTTTTTTCATATTCCATTATGTTTAGTCAGTTACTGAAACCACATTCTCCTAACTTCCAGTTCTGCTTGCTGACACCCTTTAAAATGTCGCCCAATGTTCTGCTTTTTTTCCCTTCTTGTCTTCTTTTGAGGGTTTTTTCGATCACAATATAAAAGGAAAGTTTTTGCTAAATCTAGTCTTTGAGTCCTCTATTCACAGATCTCTGGAAATTGCCTGATTTCCTTTTAAATGTAAGCCTCTTGCCAGCACAGTTTTTCCCCCTTTTTCAGCTTTGTTTCTACTCGCCGCTTCTAAGAGGGGGAAGGGTGACAGCTTCCTCCCTCCTTCTCACACTGGCCTCCTTCTATACAATCACACACTTCAATGGCTCACTTTTGAACAGGTCACGTCTCAAAACAGTCCCACTAGTAAATCGCTACTTTTTATTTTATTTATTTATTTTATTTATTAGATTTGTATGCTGCCCCTCTCCGTAGACTCGGGGCAGCTCACAGCAACAATAAAACAATGTACAGCAAATCTAATAATTTAAAAAACACTAAAAACCCCATTATTAAAAGCAAACATACACACAAACATACCATGCATAAACTATTTAGGCCCGGGGGAGATGTCTCAATTCCCCCATGCCTGGCAGCAGAGGTGGGTTTTAAGGAGCTTACGAAAGGCAAGGAGGGTGGGGACAGTTCTAATCTCTGGGGGGAGCTGGTTCCAGAGGGTCGGGGCCACCACAGAGAAGGCTCTTCCCCTGGGTCCTGCAAAATGACATTGTTTAGTCGACGGGACCTGGACAAGGCCAAATCTGTGGGACCTAACCGGTCACTGGGATTCGTGTGGCAGAAGGCGGTCCCGGAGATATTCTGTTCCGATGCCAAGAAGGGCTTTATAGCTCATAACCAACACTTTGAATTGTGACCGGAAACTGATCGGCAACCAATGCAGACTTCCTCCACCAACCAGGAGCTCACCCGGTCACCATTACAATCGATCTTCCCCAGGGTTTCTCTAGTTCGCCGTCTGGATCGCCATCTGAAAGCAACTGCCAGGATTCTCTCAATCTTCTGATCCCCCTCCAGAGGGTCTACGTCTTCAATGAAGCTTATCGAATGACTGCAGGCATCACGTTTCTCTGGAGCTCTGCTCCCTGCCGTCCACCCAGCTCCCCTCAAGACTTTCTAAAAAGTGATATCCAATTATAGTTAAATGCTAAAGTATAACATATTCTCCGTAATAGACAGAGATAGCAACCAGCATGGGTTGACCTTCTCTGTCAACCAATGAAGACTGAGCCCATGATATAAAAGATTCTGGAGTGTCACTCATCCTGTTTTTGGCTCAGTCCCCAAAATGGTTAGGATGTATGGTCAACTTTTTCGCTGTCTTCAGACAATTTACCTTCTAATTCACCTTCCTTCTTCCTTCCTCCCAGAATGTAAGTTTGTCTCTTGTAGTTTTTTTTTATTTAAAAAAATACTTTCTTTCTCCTCATTTGTGTCATTTGCCAGGGAAAGGCATCAGAGAGAAGTGCAGGGCTTTTTTGGAGCTCGCTCCAGCCCCTGGCTGGCTGGCCACTTAAAAAAAAAACCATAGAGGGAGCCTCAGATCGCAGCAAGGCAGTAAAGGCACAGCCAGGAGGGATCTGATATTCCAGAGCCATAAGAAAACCAGGCCCAAGACAACCAAAGCATCTAAAAAAGATGAGTCAAGATGGCACAAACCATTATCAAAACTGTGTGACAAAGCTTCCAAGTCTTAGATGGCCCATAATGAGGGGTCCTCCCCTCTTCAGGCACTGACCAGGCGGATAATACCCTCATGGAGGCTTGCAACTTAATTTTATCTGACACTGATATCTGGGGCTCCCTTCCTAACATGGTGATCCAACCACCTCTCCCTCACCCTCTTCCTCTACTTGCTCCTCCTATCTTGTCTTCTCAGACCCCTTCAGCTGCCATGCTCGCTCCCCAAGTCCTCCGGCCCAGTCCCTATTTGCAGGATCCCAACAGTGTGCAAGCCATAATTTCTGCCACCATTAAACAGTGTAGCAGAGTGCATGCATATGATGAGAGGATCCACAGTCTCAGTGGCCATTCCCCCTGAAACAAATGCACCAGCTACCCTACGGGGCCAGCTACAAGCCCAGATTTAACTAAATCAACTCCAACCTGCATATTGGCCAGAATTTAGGGGGCCTACGGAGGAGGAGGATGGAGGTCCGGATCTAGATCTCTCTGAGGACAAAGGAATTACCCCAGAACCGCCAGCTACTGTAGGTCTCTTCCATCCATCCCTAGTTCACTCATTATTTAAGGCACAAAATGCAGCCAACATAGGGGCTTCTACTCCCTCTACTTTTACTGAGTCTTCTCTAACCTGCTGTTCTGCCTTTTGGAGCGCCCCTCCCCCCCCGCCTCCGCACTTGCTTCTAATGCACTGGGAATCCTGAGTACAGGGGAGTGGAGGAATTGGACTGAGTGACCAGAGACCACTGAGCCGAAATTGTGAGTCCTGCAATTTTAATCTACCTGAGGAAGGCGAAGAGAGCGATTGGCAGCCAAGCCCATGGAAGCTGGGCCGAGCAAAGCCAGGAGAGAGAAAGCTGACTGAGCAGAAGCAAGGGCGGTGAAAATCGAGCAGAACGACATCAGAAGCTGCGGGTGGAAATTGATTGGGTGAGCCTAGGAATCTGCCGGTGAGAGAAGACAGACCTGGGGCGTTGGTGAGAAAGAGCAGCCAAAGCCGGAAGATCTGCTGGCTGACGAGCCCCAAACCGGCTACCAGAAGGAGAGTTATTGAGGAGCTGATGGTCGGACTTGTTACAGACCCGAGGGGCACCAGGAGGCCGGCTGGCATGTGCGGTCGGCATTGGAGAGGGCCCTGGGAAATCAAGATCCAGCCAGCGACGACCGACCCCCCCTTCTTCCCCATGGCATCAGTGGACAGAAAGGTGGACAAATCTGGCAACAGGAGACAGAGTTGGCATGGTGTGGGGGGAGAAGAGACTGAGAGTGGAGGCTGAGGAAATACCCCCCCCCATGGACTGTCACCAACGGAAGGACAGTCATGTTCCCCCATTTCCCTCTGTAAAGACTATTAGGACTTCTTAATTGTGAAGAACCACTGTGCTGCTAACTGACTACACCTGCCTCTTTATTGCACTTTGTTGCTACATGAATTAATTATTGCTATATTAATTAGTTGATTTTAGCGGGATTGGATTTTAGCATAACTACTCTGTCTATATTCCTATATAATTTAGTTTATAATTTTAGTTATATTTTAATATTGATTATATTAATTAATATTAATTTTAGAGTAAATTTTTAGAGTAAATTGGGGTTTGCTCTTTTTTAAAAAAAATTGATGGATAATTGGGGTGGGTGTGATAATATGTATGAAAAGAGTGATTGCTATGGGTGGGGTGCGTGGGATTTTGGTATGGATGAAATGAATGGAAATGGTATGAATGATTTAATTGGCCTACCTGACACTGGAGAAGCGGGAGGGAAGGGGGCACCGATCTCTGGGGTGGCAGAGGGTCGGAATATTCCGGTGTTGCTGGGGAGAGGCAGATATGGCGGAAGCCACGGAGCTAGCCATTCCAGGGGAATGAGAGATCGCTGTTTAATAACAATCCCTTGTTCCAGCTCCATGAACTCAACCCAGGGCACTGGTGATGAGTGTAATTCTGGCCCTGGGCTCAGGCTGCTGCTACTCAATGCCAGGTCAGTGGTAAAGAAAGGTCTCTTCATCCGGGATTTGATTCTGGATGAGGAGGCCGACCTGGCATATGTGACTGAAACCTGGCTGGACTCGGAGGGAGGACTTCCTCTCTCTGAAATTTGCCCAGCTGGGATTCAGATATGGCACCAGCCTCGACCCCAGGGAAGGGGGGGAGGAGTGGCTATTATAACCAGGGAGAGCCTTTGGCTGTGTAGACTCGTTGCTCAAGAGATTGCAGGTTGTGAGTCCCTCTTGGTGAAGTTGGACTTAACGGTTCAGGTGGGCTTGTTACTCACGTACCTGCCTCCCAGCTGTGTGTCAACAGCCCTGCCTGTGCTGCTCGAGGAGGTAGCTGGGCTGGCGGTGGGGTTCCCCAGACTTATTGTTTTGGGGGACTTTAACCTACCATTGCTTGGCGAAACCTCTATGCTAGCGCAGGAGTTCATGGCCACCATGACAGCCATGGACCTGACCCAAGTAGTACAGGGTCCGACTCAACGAGGGCCGGCACGCACCCAACATGGTATTCCTCTCTGAGCAACTGAGCAATGATCTGAGACTAAAGGGCTTAGAAGTATTGCCTTTGTCATGGTCAGACCATTTTGTGTTTATTATGTTTGTGTTTATTAGATTTGTATGCCACCCTCTCCGTAGACTCGGGGCAGCTCACAACACAATAAAAAACAGTTTATAACAAATCTAATAAATTTACAATTTAAAATATTTTTAAAAACCCATTATTAAACAGACATACACACAAACATACCATATATAAATTGTATAGGCCCAGGGGAGATATTTCAGTTTCCCCATGCCTGACGACAAAGGTGGGTTTTAAGGAGTTTACGAAAGGCAAGGAGGGTAGGGGCAGTTCTAATCTCTGGGGGGAGCTGGTTCCAGAGAGTCGGGGCCGCCACAGAGAAGGCTCTTCCCCTGGGGCCCGCCAACCGACATTGTTTAGTTGACGGGACCCGGAGAAGGCCCACTCTGTGGGACCTAATCGGTCGCTGGGATTCGTGCGGCAGGAGGCGGTCTCGGAGATATTCTGGTCCAATGCCATGAAGGGCTTTAAAGGTCATAACCAACACTTTGAATTGTGACCGGAAATTGATCGGCAACCAATGCAGACTGCGTTGTGTTGGAGTAACATGGGCATACCTAGGGAAGCCCATGACTGCTCTCGCAGCTGCATTCTGCACGATATGAAGTTTCCGAACACTTTTCAAAGGTAGCCCCATGTAGAGAGCATTACAGTAGTTGAACCTCGAAGTGATGAGGGCATGAGTGACTGTGAGCAGTGAGTCCCAGTCCAGATAGGGCCGCAACTGGTGCACCAGACGAACCTGGTCAAACACCCCCCTTGCCACAGCTGAAAGATGGTTCTATAATGTGAGCTGTGGATCGAGGAGGATGCCCAAATTGTGGACCCTCTCCGAGGGGGTCAATAATTCCCCCCCCAGGGTAATGGACGGACAGGTGGGATTGAGGCAAAACCCACAGCCACTCCATCTTATCAGGGTTGAGTTTGAGTCTGTTGGCACACATCCAGGCCCCAACAGCCTCCAGACACCGGCATGTCACTTCCACTGCTTTGTAGATTGGACATGAGGTGGAGATGTAAAGCTGGGTATCATCAGCGTACTGATGATACCTCACCCCATGCCCTTTGATGATCTCACCCAGTGGTTTCATGTAGATATTGAATAGCAGGGTGGAGAGGACTGACCCCGGAGGCACCCCACAAGGGAGAAACCTCGGGGTCAACCTCTGGCCTCCCACTAACACCGACTGCGACCGACCGGAGAGGTAGGAGGAGAACCACTGAAGAACAGTGCCTCCCACTCCCAAGCCCTCCAGCTGGCGCAGAAGGATACCATGGTCGATGGTATCGAAAGCCACGGAGAGGTCAAGAAGCACCAGGACAGAGGATAAACCCCTTTCCCGGGCCCGACAGAGATCATCCATCAACGCGACCAAAGCAGTTTCCGTGCTGTAACCAGGCCTGAAACCCGACTGCTGGGGACCTAGATAATCGGCTTCTTCCAAGGACCGCTGGAGCTGGAGTGCTACCACATTCTCAACAACCTTCCCCATAAAGGGAAGGTTGGAGACTGGACGATAGTTATTAAGTACAGCTGGGTCCAGGGAAGGCTTCTTGAGGAGGGGGCACACGAGCGCCTCTTTATAGGGTGTTGGAAAGGATCCCCTCCCCCAGGAAGCGTTGACAATCTCCTGGACCCAGCTCCGTGTCACCTCCCTGCTGGCCGAAACCAGGCAGGAGGGACACGGATCCATTAAGCAGGTGGCGGAAGTCACAGCTCCAATGGCCTTGTCCACTTCATCAGGTGTCACCAGATCAAACTCTTCCCAGACAGGTGGACAAGTACGGGCCCCAGTCACCTCGACTGACTCGTTGTCAGTCGACTCTGTTTTACAATTGGAGTCGAAGTCCGCCCGGATCCGAGCGATTTTATCAACGAAAAACGTGTTAAAATCCTCGGCACTACTCTGTGAGGGCTCCCCAACTCTCCCCTGGTTAAGAAGGGAGCAGGTCACCCTAAATAGAGCGGCCAGGCGGGATTCCGCTGATGCAATCAAGGCGGCATGATACGCGCATCTTGCTGCCTTGAGCTTTGTAAGTCTTAATAAAAGCTCTTACAAGTGTTCGATCGGATTCAGACTTACTCTTCCTTTATCGCTTCTCTAGACGTCTCTTCTGGCGTTTCAACTCCCGGAGCTCCTTGTTGAACCATGGAGCTCTACGGGGTCTAGCGCCATGGAGAGGTCGCAAAGGCGCAATCTGATCAAGAGCCTCCACTGCAGCCTTGTTCCAGGTCTCCGCAAGAGACTCAGCCGAACTGTGGATGAGTGCATCTGGAATAACCCCAAGCACCGTCTGAAAGCCCTCAGGGTCAGTCAGGCGTCTGGGGCGGAACATCTTAATCGGTTCCGTCTCCCTGCGGGGGAGGATTGGAGCCAGGAAGTCAAGCCGTAGTAGAAAATGGTCCGACCATGACAAAGGCAACGTTTCTAAGCCCCTTAGTCTCAGACCATTACTCAATTGCTCGGAGAGGAATACCATGTCAGGTGCATGTCCTCCCTCGTGAGTTGGACCCTGTACTACTTGAGTCAGGTCCATGGCTGTCATGGTGGCCATGAACTCCTGTACCAGTCCAGAGGCTTCGCCGAGTGATGGCAGCTTGAAGTCCCCCAAGACAATAAGTCCGGGGAACTCCACCGCCAACCCGGCTACCTCCTCGAGTAGCACAGGCAGGGCTTTTGATACGCAGCTGGGAGGCAGGTACATGAGAAATAAGCCCACCTGAACCCCTAAGTCCAACTTCATCAAGAGAGACTCGCAACCCGCAATTTCCGGAGCAATGAGTCTACGTAGGCAAAGGTTCTCCCTGGCTATAATAGCCACTCCTCCCCCCCTTCCCTGGGGTCGAGTTTGATGCCATATCTGAAACCCGGCTGGGCATATTTCAGAGAGAGGAACTCCTCCCACTGGGCCCAGCCAGGTTTCAGTAATACATGCCAGGTCGGCCTCCTCATCCGGGATCAAGTCCCGGATGAGGAGAGCTTTATTTACCACCGACCTGGCATTGAGCAGCAGTAACCTGAGCCCAGGGCCAGAATTACACTCATCACCAGTGCCCAAGGTTGGGCTCACAGAGCCAGAGCAAGGGATCATTATTAAGCAACGATCCCTCATTCCCCTGGAACGGCTAACTCCGTGGCCCCCGCCATATCTGCCTCTCCCCAGCAACACCGCCACCCCAGAGATCAGTGCCCCCTCCCCTCCCTCCTCTCCAGCATCAGGTGGGCCAAATCTATCATTCATACTATTTCCATTCATCTCATCCATACCATAACCCCTCCCACCCCACCCATGCCACTCATACCAATCATTCATCCCATGCACAATATTACATCCATCCCAATCATCCATTAATTAAGAAGCCCCCCCAATAATATTAAAAATAGATTAAATGAATAGCAATTAAAAGCACTAATAAAATATATCACAGTATATAAATAGAAAATAGAAAATAGAAATTATATTAAGTTAATTTTGATAATATAAAATCAGATCTTAGTCATTATTAATCATCAGTCAATCAATCAGTCCAGGTATGATGTCTCCTATAGGTCTTCCATAAGATCTTAAAGTCTTAAATCTGCTGTCTTTTACAGTCAATCCACTAGGGGCATAGTTGTTCTATGATGGTACATAATAATTAGGAGGACGGAGGGGAAGGGGGTGGGAGAGACGACAAACGATGACAGACATTGGCAATATCCCCAGTCCAAATTGGCCACAGTGCTCCCGAGCAACAAAAATCCATCATTCTCACCCCCCTGATCATTCTAGTCATTGTTATTCCAAGGAGGCAGGTTGCTCCAATATCTGCCAACTCCATCTGTCTCCTCAATCCCTCAATCTCACTTTAACCTCCCCTCGGCACCAGCAACTCTCATCCACTGGTGCCATGTGGAGGGGACTGAGTTGTTGCCCCTGGATGTTCCTCACTCGCCGCATCTCTGTCGGCGTCTTCAGCTATTCTCCGCCACTGGTCTCCTCTCCATTGTCTCTCCGTCGTCTCCGTCACCCCCTGGTCTCCACTGCCTCGGCACCAGTCTCTCACACTCACCGGGGCCGAGCTGGGAGGCTCGGCTTGGCAGCGGCTCGGTGTTCTCTCGAGTCCTCTCCCCTCCTCCCCTCCGGTGTTTGCACTTTCCGTCAGGCACCGCCGCCATCTTTTGCACCTCAGCTGGTCGCTTCTCAATGCCATGCTCTCTCTTGGCGCCCCTACAACAGGCAGAAGCATTTTATTTCCAGCCCTCAAGCTCTCAAAATAGGGGGACACAGCAGCAAGTGGACTCTGGACCATTTCCAGCCTGGACTAATTCATTCTCCGATGATTCTACCGTCGTTTCAGAGGAGCAGCGGACCCACCATCTCCTCACCGCTCGCACCGGAACCGGAAAAAATTTTCTATTGTGGTCTTTGGTTCCAGGTGGTCTTTGTCAGCTAGGCGTTTGGTTCTGGAAATGAGGGTCTTGGCTACGGAATTGATCTATGCGGGGGGGGGGGATTTTGCGTTCAAGTAGCGGTTGGTGTGTGTCTTCTTCTGGTAGACGGTTTCTTCCCGTGTAGGATTTGGAAATTTCTGGCGATGTTTGTAGAAACTTCCTACACAGCAGGCAATTGCTGAGCCATCAAACCACACTCAGCCACCAGTATTTATAGAAGGAAGGCAGCTCAGGTCTCGCAGTGTTCGCATTAGAACAAGGACAGAAACACCAGCCTGAAGATGACAAGTGAGACCTCGTCGAAACGTCGCCAGAAATTTCCAAATCCTACACAGGAAGAAACCCAAATATACCAAGACCGTCATACCTGTACCCGTGAAAATCTACAAAAACAAATATCTTACCTCTTCGGGGAGGATACCTTCCTGCTGACCAGGACCTACAAGAAACTCGAGGTCCAAAGAGCTACCATCCTATGTGACCTCAAATTTCTACGCAACTGCCGAGACAGAAACTTGATCCCCAAATGCTGCCAACTAAAATTCCATTCTAAAACCCCATCCACTGAACGGATCCTGAAAAGAACTGAATTAGCCCTAATCAGAAATGAACTCCACAGAAAAAGATTCCTACTAGAACAAACCAACAAAGACCTACTCAGTCTTCACCTCAAACTCAGCAACAGAATCCACCCAATACTCTGGGACAAATCCAAACAACTAGCCCTCTGGAGAGCTGAAACAGAAACCTCCCTCAATACAGACATACACACCAGGAAACTCCACAATTTGGAAAAACACCAGAAGCCCAAACCTTTTCCACAGCAACTCATGAAGCATACAGTACATAATATATCGGACAGGACCCTCACCACAGCAGAAACCAACGTCCTCTCCAAAGGATTCAACTTTGCAGTCGCCCCCAAACGCATCCCCACTGAAAACATATGTGGAGTTGAAGCCATCCTAACCAAAATCAACCAAGATGAAGCCAACAAAATCAGACTCGAAGTCACCAATGTCCTCTGCTCCAGCATTCCACCCAGAAGCAACTTACATAAAGATGAACAAAAAGCACTCACCAACTTGAGGAAAGACAATAACATAATCATCCTCCCAGCAGACAAAGGCAATGCCACTGTGGTGATGAACACATCTGACTACCAAGACAAGCTATCCAACCTACTCCAAGACCCCGCTTACAAACCTCTAAGCACAGATCCTACCACCTACCTGGAAAAAACCACCAAATCCAAAATAACAGCTTCTCCCATCAGTGAAGAAATCCAGCAAAGAATCATCCCCAGAGAAAAATCATCCAGATGCCCCAAGCTCTATGGCCTCCCCAAGATAGACAAAGAAGGAACACCACTCAGACCCATAGTCAGCTCCATAGGCTCACCCCTACAGAATCTTGCCAAATTTCTCGCCAAACAACTCCAGCCCTATGCAGAATCCATCATGTCTCATGTACAAAACTCATTCCACTTCATAGAAATCATAAAGGAACAAAACCTACAACCCAGTGACCTTCTCGTAAACTTCGATGTCATATCTCTCTTCACCCAAGTGCCTATCAAAGAAGCCCTGACAGCCATCCAAAACAAATACAACCCCCCGAAGCACATCTTAGATCTGACCAACCACTGCCTGATGAATACATACTTCATCCACAATGGACAAAGATACAAACAGATAGAAGGAGCCCCCATGGGATCACCCCTGTCACCCGTCATTGCAAACTTATACATGGAATATTTTGAAACCAATGCCTTGGACAAATCTGAATACAAACCCAAACTCTGGCTTAGATATGTAGATGACACCTTCGTAATTTGGCCGCATGGGAAAGAAAAACTGGACAGCTTTCTCACACATCTCAACAGCCTACACCCCAAAATACAATTCACCATGGAAATAGAAACCAACAACAAACTTCCCTTCCTGGATGTCCTAATCTACAAAAAACCCAATGGCTCCCTAAGACATACCGTCTACCAGAAGAAGACACACACCAACCGCTACTTGAATGCAAAATCCCCCCCCCGCACAGATAAATTCCGTAGCCAAGACTCTCATTTCCAGAACCAAACGCCTAGCCGACAAAGACCACCTGGAACCTGAATTACACAGTCTCACAAATGTATTAATTTCCAATGGATTCCAAAGAGAGGCAATCAACAACTTAATCCAAAAAGAGACACCCCCCAAGAACCAAGACACAGAACAGGACAATGGCATCGCCCTCCTCCCTTACATCAAAGGCACCACAGATAAAATCAGTAAAATTCTCCGCAAACACAACATCAAGACAGCCTTTGGTACAGATAAAAAAATAGCCAACATCCTAAGAAACCCGAAAGACAATATCCAACTAGAAAACCAGGGAGTTTATCAAATACCGTGTAAAATCTGCCCAGCCACATATATTGGACAAACTAACAGGAGAGTAAATGCACGTGTTGCAGAACATAAGAATGCATTAAAGAAAAAAGAAAAAACCTCCTCCCTTTTCCAACACTTCAAAACTACAGGACATGAAATTGATTTTGACAGTACCAAATTAATTTCCAAAACAGAACACTACAGCAAAAGAATAATCATGGAAGCCATCGAGATAGAAAAACATCCCCAAAATATGAACAAGCGGGATGATACCTCCCGCTTACCAGACATCTGGAAACCAGCCCTCAAACGTATCCCAGCCATAGAAACCAGACTCAGAACACACATTGTAAAACAATCAAGTAGCCTGCAAGTTCCAACTACTCAGGATATCACGCCTAATCTACAACCATTAACTAATCAGCATACCTCAGCTACATCAACGACCCCAATTGTTACCCCACTGATTCACCAGGAAGTTTCTACACAGCAGGCTATTGCTGAGCCATCAAACCACACCCAGCCACCAGTATTTATAGAAGGAAGGCAGCTCAGGTCTCGCAGTGTTCGCCTTAGAACAAGGGCAGAAACACCAGCCTGAAGATGACGAGTGAGACCTCGTCGAAACGTCGCCAGAAATGTCCAAATCCTACACGGGAAGAAACCCGAATATACCAAGACCGTCATACCTGTACTCGTGAAAATCTATGAAAACAAATATATATGTGTGTGTGTGTGTGTGTGTGTGTGTTCCTTCTGTTTTGGTATTAATAAAATCATACTACAGTGGAACCCCAACATAAGAGCTGCTCTACTTAAGAGCAACTCGAGATAAGAGCTGGGAGGGGAGAGATATTTTTGTTCTACTTACAAGCCCAAATTCGAGATACAAGCGCCAAGGAGCTGTCTCCTGAAGCCAAACGCTAACTTCCGCGTTCGGCTTCAGGAGACAGCTGCGAAGCGGCGCGCGTGTTTTAAAATGTTGCAGCCGGCCTGGGGGGCTCGGGGGGGTGCTTGCAGCTTTCTTTCTTGCTCTTTTTCTTTCTCTCTTTTACCTTCCCTTCCTCTATTTCTTCTTTTCTTTCTCCTTCCCACCTTCTTCCCTCCCTCCCTCCCTTCACTCATTCCTCTCTTACTCTCCCCTTTCATAAGTTTCCTTGCTTCCTTCCTCTGTTCCTGTCCCTTCCCCCTTTCTTTCTTTCTTTCTTTCTTTCTTGCTCTTTTTCTTTCTCTCTTTTACCTTCCCTTCCTCTATTTCTTCTTTTCTTTCTCCTTCCCACCTTCTTCCCTCCCTCCCTCCCTTCACTCATTCCTCTCTTACTCTCCCCTTTCATAAGTTTCCTTGCTTCCTTCCTCTGTTCCTGTCCCTTCCCTCTTTCCTTCCTTCCCACCCTCCGTCCATTCATTCACCCATTCCTCTCTTGATCGCTTAAAGCCGGTCCCTGGTGCAAAAATGGTTGGGGACCTCTGTCCTACAGGATTGGGTGGCAGAGAAGTTGAACATATGTAAATTTAAAAGTTTAAGAAAGTTTACAAGTTAAGTGAAAGAAACTTCATTATTCATTTATATGTACATGTACATTTCTTCATTGAAAACATGTCTTTCTGCATAATTTAGACTAACTTTGTGAGTTTTTTGAGGGCTGGAACCAATTAAAATTATTTACATTAATTCCTATGGGGAAAAGTCGTTCGAGATAAGAGCTGCTCGACTTAAGAGCCCAGGTCCGGAACGAATTAAACTCGTATCTCGAGGTACCACTGTATTATTAACCTTTCTCTTATTTCTTAATTAATATAATTTTTTTCTTTCTGTTTTTTCTTTGTATTTTTTGCTTTTCCCTTACTTTCTTCATCTTTCCCCTTTCTCTCCTGTATTGTTAACAAAGTTAAATTGGTACTTTTTACATTCTTTTTTCAATTTTATGTATTTTGTAATAGCCATTATATTAAAATTTAATTACTAACTATAAACAATAAGTGATTGTTTTAAGAATTGAATAACAAGTTTTAAGAATTTTGAGATATGAAAGGTTCATACAGGGCACAAAGCGTGACTTCCGTGACAACAACAACTCAAAAACAAACAGCTACTTCAACTCCAACTCCTACACCTAAAGTTTCTCCAACATCATCTCCATTACAACAAAGAACAATAACTACAATGTTGGCCAAGGAGAAAGAAAAAGAGAAAGAAAAGTTGCCTACAGACTCAAATTTCCAGTCCATCCAAGATGCATTAGCAGGTATCCAAGATTTTATGCAGAAGACACAAACTCAGACAAAAACTCAACTTGAAACCAACAAAGAGGAAATGAAAATGTACCTGGAAGAAATGAAGCAAGAAATGAGGCAAGAGATGAAAGAGGTGAAAAACAAGATCAAAAAAGAAATCGGTGAACTCAAAACTGAAATAACAGAAGTAAAAGTAAATGTGGCTGAAATGGATGGGAACATAAAAGTCATACAACAAAATTTACAAGAAAGTGAAAAAAGAATAAAAGTAACAGAAGAAAAGATTCAAGCTACGGGACAAAAAGTGGAAGAATATGAAGATCACAATTATGATGCCCGTAGAGGCTTTGGCATAGCAATAACCAACCTTGAACTCCAATCCGCATCACATGGTCTGAGATTTCAAAACATTGAAGAAGAAAGAGACGAAGATCTATCTGCAAAAATGGCGGAAGTAATAGGAGGAATTATGCAAGCGGATCCAGCAGAACTCATAAGAGAAATTGACGAAGTTTACAGAGTCCAAACTGGATATGTAAGACACCATAACCTACCAAGAGAAGTACACATTAAGTTTTCAAGAAGAATAATCAAAGATGAGATACTGAGACTGACAAGAAATGAAACTTTCAAATGCAATGGAAAAGAAATCACGATCTTGAAACAAGTTCCGAAAAGGGTGAGAGAAAGCAGAAGATAATATTATTTTCTTACAAGTATCTTAATTAAAAAGAATATTGTTTTTAGATGGTTGGTACCAGAAGGCCTGACTCTAACTTGGCAATCAATGAAAGTGAAAATTGAGAGTGTGGAGCAAGCAAGATCTTTTCTAGCATGCAGCGGATTGGACAGGATTGACCAACTCCGGATAGAACCAAAGAGTAGTGAAGACATGATGGGGGCCACAGGTGGAGGAGGGGAAGAAATACAGGAAGTGAAGAAGAAACAATCACAGATTTCACAAGAATTAGTTCTAGAAATGAGACTCTGAGAACCAAAAGAAGCTAAAAAATACTACAAAGAAAGATGACACATGACCTGAACATTTTTTCAATCAATGTAAACGGATTGAATAATCCAAAGAAAAGAAATCAAATATTAATCAAACTCAAGAAACAAAAAGCGCAGATAAATATTTTACAAGAAGTTCATATTAAAAAATCAAAACGAAGTCTTCTCAACAATTCAAAATTGGGGAAATTATATACTAGCCTGGCAAATCAAAAGAAAAGAGGAGTGGCAATGTATATAGATGAATTAATTGAATCTAAAGAAATATATAATGATTATGATGGAAGGATTTTGATGGTACAATTAGAATTAGAAACAAAACCTCTTGTAATTGTCTCAATTTATGCACCAAATGATAACCCAAAACAATTTTATAAAGATTTACACGAAAAAATAAGCGAATTATCAATTGAAAATATGATAATAATAGGAGATTTCAATGCAATCCCAGATTATCAAATGGACTACACTGGGAAAAGAAAAGAAAAAAAATGGTGATACTACCTGTGACATTTTGGAAAATGAGTACAGAACTATCATTGAAGATATATGGCGAGAACGCCATTTAAAAGATAAACAATATACTTTTTATTCTAACCCACATAAGATCTGGTCCAGGATTGACATGGCTTGGGCACCAGCCCACATAATGGAACAAATCAGTAAAATAGAAATAGAAACAAACATCTGGGCAGATCATAATCTATTATCTATATACTGGAAAGGTAAAAGGAAAATAAATAATTGGTCAATAAATAGAAATATAATAAAAGATCCAGATTATAAAAAATGGATAGAGAAAGAACTAGAGATCTTTTTCAAAATAAACAAAAATAGCGATACTGCCCCTCAGAATTTATGGGACACAGCAAAGGCATATATACGTGGGCTAACAATATCTTTCATAGCAAAAAAATAAATAAAGAAAAGAAAATACGCTATGAAAAATTGGTAGAAGAACTCAAAAAATTAGAATTATTAATGCAAAAAGAGGATAATGACGACAAAGTTAAAAATCAGAGAGAGCTAATAAGACATAGATTGAGATTAATAGAACAAGAACCAATAGTAGAAAAGATAAAGAGAGCAAAACAAGAATACTTTGAACATGTGAACAAACCAGGAAGATGGTTGTCATATAAACTAAGAAAAGAGAGAGAAAATAAAATCATAAAAAACTTGATAGATTCTAAAGGTAAAATAAAACATAGAACAGAAGAAAAAAAGGAAATAGTACTAGAATTTTATAGACAATTATATAAGAGAGAAGAAATAAATGAGGACTTAATTTTTGAATATTTGAAAAATATAGATCTACCAGTATTAACCGAAACACAACAACAAAGATTAAATAAACCTATCACAGAAATGGAATTAAAGCAATCTATAAAAAACCAGGAAAACAACAAAGTGACGGGCCCAGATGCGATACCAGTAGAATTTTATAAGTTAGATATAAAAATACTTTCTTCAAATATGTTTGAGATATATAACCAAATAATGACAGAAGGTAAATTACCCAAAACATGGTCAGAAACTTTAATAACCTTAATACATAAAGTGGGAACAGAAAAAGAAAAAAATGAAAATTATAGACCAATCTCATTGTTAAACGTAGATTATAAAATTTTTATATCAATTTTTGCAAATAGGTTTAAAAGTATTATAAACGATATGACACATAGTGATCAAAATGGATTTTTACCAGGAAGACAAATTAAAAATAATTTAAGAACAATAATAAACACATTAGAATATTATGAACAGTATCCAGAAAAACAAATGTCACTTATATTTTTAGATGCGAAAAAAGCATTTGACAATGTAGACTGGAATTTTATGAAAATACAATTAAATAAGATGGAGGTTGGAACAAAGTTTTTTAATATAATAGATGCCACATATTCTGAACAATCAGCCAAAATCATAATAAACAGTGAGCAGACCGAAAAAGGAGCAATACAATGAGGAGTAAGACAAGGTTGCCCAATATCACCATTATTATTTATTTTAACTCTGGAAGTATTGTTGATAAAAATAAGAGCAGATAGGGAAATAAAAGGACTGAAGATTAAAAAAGAGACTTATAAAGTGCAAGCATTTGCTGACGATGTGGTCTTTATTTTAGAAGACCCTACAAAATCTATTTCAAGGTTAATAAATTTAATTGAAGAATATGGGAATGTCGCAGGATTGAAAATATATAAAGAAAAGACACAGATACTAACAAAAAATATGACAGAGACACAGAGAAAATATTTAGAAGATTTATCAAATATGAAAATCACAAAAAAGGTGAAATATTTAGTATTATGGATGACTTCCAAAGCCATATCCTTAAAAAATGATAATTATTTAAAATTATTAGGTCAGATTAAAAAAGATTTAGAAGTTTGGAGTAACTTGCAATTATCACTAGTGGGAAGGATTTCTACAATTAAAATGAATATTCTCCCCAAAATTTTGTTCCTTTTTCAAGTTATCCCAATAAATCCTGGATCGAAATTTTTTGTAGAATTAAATAAGATAATAAAAAAAATTATATGGCAAGGTAAGAAACCAAGAATTAAACAAAATTCATTAGAAGATAGCAAAGAAAGAGGAGGCCTCGCCCTCACAAATGGGAAATTATATTACCATGCCACCACCCTAACATAGATAAAAGAGTGGTTGACCTTAGAAAATCAAAGGTTACTTAACTTAAGTTATGACTTAATGGCAGGTTGGCATGCTTTCATATGGTATGAAAAGTTAAAAACACATTCATATTTTAAAAATAATATTATTAGAAAAGCATTGATAGATGTATGGATTGAAATAAAGAAAAACCATTTCTTAGTAATGCCAGAATGGATCTCACCTATTGAAGCTATCACATATCCAAATTTTAAAAAAGAAGGAAAGATTTGGAGATATAGAGACTTATTGGATAATCAATTAAAATTAAGAACAAAACAAGAACTACAAGAATTAGGTATCGACTTAGATTGGTGGCAATATACACAGATTAGTTCTAGATATCAAATGGATATAAAAACGTATATTTTCAGAAAAGAAAATAATATATTAGGTAAATTATTATTCCAAAATCAAGTGAAGTTAATTGGAAATGTATATAAATATTTAATACATCATAGAACAATAGGTTGGATATTGAAAGATAACATGATCAGTTGGTGCAAAAATTTTGGCAAAGAGATAAATTTAGAAACATGGGAAAAGATATAGGTGTATAACTGGAAAATAACAAAATCAAGATAAGAAAATGGAGCATATCTTGTTCAAAAATCACCAGGCTACAGCTTGGGTCGTAAAAGCAGCCTCTTCTTCATCAGAGCTAACCCGACCTGGCTTAGAGATTTGCAGGAATGGAGTCCAGCTGCAGACACTAGGTCCCAACAGGACATTGCCAAGATACTTGCTTTTGCCCGCTTTACAGCAGATGCCACTTTGCAAGTGGCCAAATTTGCTTCTCAGACTATGACTTCTTCAGTGGTAGCTCATAGGCTTCATTGGCTGCGTTCCTGTTGGGCAAATGCCAAACAAATGGAAGCTCACTCCCTGTTCAATGGTCAACATCTCTTCGGGGGATCTTTGGACTCCCTCCTTATGGAAGACAAGGATAAGTGCAAGGTGCTCCCTCCATTGAGAAGGGTTTTTCTTCCCCAGGTGGTCCGCAACTCACTGTTCTGGTGGTCTCCGGTGATCCTGAGTCAGGGCTTCTGTTTCCTTGAGCCATCCCACCTGGTCCTAACAATGGATGCCAGCCTCTCGGGATGTGGAGTGCACATTCTTTCAATGGTTGCTCAAGACTGTGGTCGGAACAGGAGGCTTCCCTCCCTATAAATAGCCTGGAGCTAAGTGCAGTCTGCAAAGCACACCAAGAGCTGAGCCGGCTGATGGTGGGAAAACACATCTTAGTCCTCACCGACAACACCACAGCCAAGGCTCATATCAACAGGCAGGGTGGCATCCACTCCCCTGTGCTCATGGAGGAAGCCAAAGCCCTCTGCACCTGGGCAGAGTATCACCTTTTCTCAATCTCAATCTCTGTATTGTGGGAGAGTTCAATGTCAAAGCGGACTGGCTGAGTTGATCTACCATTGACCAGACAGAATGGATGCTACATCCAGACATCTTTCACCAGATCTGTGATCAACTTGGCTATCTCCAAGTGGACCTATTTGCTACCAAACAGAACAAACAACTACCACATTTTTTCTCACTTTCCTAGCTGGGGGGCAGAGGGGATGGATGCCCTCTGCTTGCCTCATCCCTGGAACAAAAGTGGCACATCTTAGATGTGAGTGTGTGCTCTGCATCTATCTGAAGCATTCAGAAGGGTGGAGAAAATCAGAGGCCCAGTTCATTTCATATTTCCCCACTTCAATGGGTAGGAAAATCTCCTCGGCCACTGTGAGCAAGTGGATCAGAGCAGTAATATCCAAAGTTTATGATTTGTCCTCTTCCCCTCGTCCACATGGCATAATGGCCCACTCCACTAGGAGTGCTGCGATATTGGTAGCATGGTCCACTCAAGCTTCCTTGGAGGAAGTATGCAAAGCCGCTACCCGGTCCTCTCCAACCACTTTTATACGGCATTATAAGATCGATGCCTTTGCTTCAGCCGATGCAGCCTTCGGTTGGAGAGTCCTACAGCAAGTGCTGCCTTCAGTGCTGCCCTCAGTGGCAACAGCTACCTAGGTGTTTGCTCCCCGTGGGATATAGGCTTTGGCAGGTCCCACGCTGGCTGCTATCTTCACCTACAACAGAGAATTTACTGTTGTCTCCTTACCTGAACGGTAATTGTCTTAGGTGAGGAGATAGCAGCCAGACCCTCCCCGTTCCTTATTAATTTACTGGTTCTTCTGCCTGGTTGTTTCTTTCATAACTATTCTTATAGGGGTGAGTCTTCCCTGCCTGCTTCTTCGCTTCTGTTTCTGTTTTCCCTTCTCTCTTTCTTGTTAATCTCTCCATGGCTATTGACCACACTGTGAGCCGGTGTTTCACCAAAAGTGGGATAAGTGACACTCCAGAATCTTTTATACTCAGTCCTCATTGGTTGACGGATGAGGTCAATCCATGCTGGCTGCTATCTCTGCACCTACAAGAATTATCGTTCAGGTAAGGAGACAACAGTTAATTTTGGACATTTTAGTTATGAAACCAGATTCTGGATGTTTGTTTTGCCAGCTAAAATAACTAGTTAATTTATTCAATTTTATAAAAAAAGTCTTGCTTAAGATGGATTGGAATTGTTTGTAATAGGAATATAATTTTGGGTAATACATTTTGTTTAATGGCCACTATTCTTCCGAAAAGAGAGAGTTGTAATTTCTTCCATTTCTCTATCTCTTTTTGAATTTTATCACTTAACTTGATGTAGTTATCTTCTTTTAAGCTTGAAACCTTTGCTGTTAAGTTGATACCTAGGTATTTAAATTTTTTAGTTATTTGAATATCCAGTTTTGATGCTAAGTTAATTTTTTGCGGTTCTTTCATATTTTAGGTTAAAATTTGAGTTTTGAGTTTATTAATTTTTAATCCTGCCGCCTTGCCATAATCCTCTAGAATAGCAAACAGTTTTGGAACAGAGTCTAGTGGGTCTTCTAGAATAAATACAAGGTTGTCAGCAAACGCCTGTAGTTTGTATAACTCTTTTTTACACTTTAGCCCTTTTATCTTGTCATTTTTCCTAATGATTCTAGTGAGAACTTCTAATGTCAAGATAAAAAGGTGAAAGTGGACAACCTTGTCTTGTACCTTTTTGGATGTTTATTTTAGTTGTTACATCTCCATTGAGAATAATATATGTGGATTGGTGGATATATATAGCTTTAATCGCGTTTATAAAATTTTGACCAAAATCCATGTGTTCTAATTGTTTAATCATGAAGTTCCAAGAAACGTTGTCAAAGGCCTTCTGGTCATCTAAAAAAATTAGAGTTACTTGTTTATCACTATGAATTTCATAGTATTCGAGGATGTCTAATATCATCCTTAAATTATTTCTTAATTGTCTCCCTGGGAGAAATTAATTTTGGTCAGGATCTTTAAAGTAGTTTAAATAGCCTTTGATTTTATTTGCTAATATAGAACTAAAAATTTTGTAATCCACATTTAGAAGGGTGATGGGCCTATAATTTTCTATTTCCGTTGGGTCTGTATCTTTTTTTGCTATCAGGGCCAGATTTGCCTCTGTCTAGGACAAAGGAATTTTGCCTTTCTCTAAAACTTAATTGAAGGCTTCTAGAAGGATCTCTTCTGCTTTTTGTGGTAAATCTTTGTAGAATTCACTTGGGAGGCCATCTGGTCCAGGGGCTTTATTTATTTTTTGTTTTTTGATTGTCTCTTTTAATTCTGTGATTGAAATTTTCTTATTTAATATTTCATTTGGAATTTTGGGGAGATAGGCCTGATCTAAAAAATCTTGTATTTTGTGATCTTGTATTTCCTTGGTTATATTTCCTTGATTATCATAAAGTTTACTATAGAAGTCTCTGGCTATTTGTTTCTTTTTCCCAGGCCATGGCATAGTTCCCCATCATCTGTTTTAAGGCAATTAATTAGTTTCTTTTCTTTTTGTTTTTTGAGTTTATTAGCTAGCCATTTGCTGGGTTTGTTCACGTTTTCAAAGTTATATTGTTTAGTACTTTTAATTTGTTGAGCTAGTTTCTCTTTATCTAACAAGTTTATTTGATGTTTGATCCAAGAGATCTTTTGTTTTAAATCTTTGTTCTGTGGTTGTTCTTGCAATCTTTCTTCTAGTATTTTATATTCCTCTTCCAGATTATCAATTTTTATTCTTTTTTTGTGTGTGTGATCTTTGGCCATACATGAAATTGTGATTCCCCTTATCACTGCTTTAGCTGTATCTCAAAGGTTTTGTAAATTAGTATGATCTTTAACATTTTCTTAGAAAAAGAATTTAATTTATTTTTGAAGTTTTTGTTTAAAATCTTCTTGTTTTAGAATCGATTTTTGAAGTGTCCATCTATAGCACTGTTTTTGTCCTTTCCAAATTACCTTTATGGAACTATGATCAGAGAGAGGGTTGGGTCTCAATCGTCTCTATTTCTGTATTAAGTTCAGTTGTTGACCAGAACACGTCTAATCTTGACCATGATTAGTGTCTATTGGAATAATAGGTGAATTTTTTGGTTAGTAGATTCCTTTCTCTCCAGCAATCTTTAAGTTTAAATTCTTTAATTAGTTCAAAAAAAGATTTTGGGAGAATTTCCCCCCCCCCACCATTATTGTAATCAAATTCTTTGTTGATTAGTCATGTATTTTCTATACCAAAACCCATTAATAAATTTTGCATTCAATTAATTGAAATAAATTAACAAGGAGAAAGCTGATTTCACTGACTTCTAATAGTTCTCAATAAAAATCTGAAGGCCAGCTTAATGAAATGAATACAATTTTGCGTGCAATAAGTAATGCATCCTTCCCGTTGGTTTCCTTTAGCACCTTTTTCACCAAGCAGACTTGTACACTGAACTTATATACTATATATCCTAAAATATACAAGTAGAAAAATAATAGTTTAATAATAACATTTCACAATAAAGTTTGATACTGTATTTAGATTCTTAATTAGACTTTCTTCACTAGATTTCATGTCATCACTGGCAAATTCCTATGCTTTTACATATCAGCTGTAAATTCCACAGAAACACCCATCCAATATAAACAGCCAAAATGAGGTTTTTCTATTTTTTTTTTTTTACAATTCCATTTTAAAACTTTATGGTGCATACATTTTTTTTCCAGTTTTCTTCTTAATTGCACTGAAAATTTTTCAAAACACATAAAATATATCCCTTTGCTCAACATTTTTGTTCTTAAATTACAAAAATTTTACATTTCACAGTCACAATGTTAAGTACATTAATCTAAATTATTTTTATCCATCAAATTCTTTTTATCATGTAGAATGCTGAGCCTAGAAAATAATATATTCCATAAATATAATCACTATACCACTAAAATAATGGACAGTCGTTGAATTAAAATCAAATACAATGGGGAAAAACTAAAGCAGAGATTGGAACGAAAAGGGTTTTTTTCCAACTATAGTTTGGCAGAATGATTGTAGAGGTATTGGCCATTGCCTACAACATTTCTAAAAGAAAATAAATAAATTGAGAATGCAAATGTTTGGCAAAAGTACCAAAATGGACTTGGTAGGGTTGTAATTTTTATTTATCAAAAATAAAAATCAAATCTCAGAGAAAATACATACAATGACTATTTTCAGCAATTTGACAGTTCTTCCTACAAAACTATTTAATAATAATAATAATAATAATAATAATAATAATAATAATAATTTATTAGATTTGTATGCCGCCCCTTTCCGAAGATTTGGGCCGGCTCACAACAACTTGGAGTCCAAGATCACTTTTCATGTGCTGCTGATTTTAAATTGTAACTAAGATGAACCCTTTTCCATTTGGCATTTGGCATTAGTAAATAATGAAACAACAACTTAGATAATTTGAATTGGAATATTTCTTTTAAAATATAATTGTTAGCTATAATCAGAAATAAGTTGTTAGAAAAATCACCCCCAAATGCTTAATTTGGTAAAGGAAATTTTAAACTACACAGTTGTTAAACTTAAACCTAATGATGCAATTAATACATCGCTTGGAATTTTGAAAGATCCACGTTGTTGACTTAGTACCAGGCAAATATCATGGATAATTTAAATCGCTGTATTAGCAACACATTTTTTCTGAGTTTTACCTGGATTCGTATTTTCCTAGAAATATTTTCAGTTAGATTTTAACTGTCTTTTTAAAAAAAGAACAAGTTTCCTCAGTTGGGGATGAGTGAAGGAGTGAGGTTGGATATTCAGTTTTATTTAACAACATTCCTTGAAGATCTTTAATATATAATAACAAAGTTACAATTTGGTTAATTTTCAACATTTAGATGTATAAGCATCATTACTTTTAAGGTAGTCTTCCTCAGTTTGTTTTGTTCCAAATGTGCTGGACAATTCTTCCAATGACCCAAATGACCAAAGCTCAAAGTAACCCAAATACTAATTTGGAAAATTTAGACTAGTATATATGGAGAAAACTGCTCTAAATAATAATAAATTCTATAATTGAATTAATTATTAGAGTATTATTGCATTCATATATATACATTAGAGTATATATATGCATTCATCTAGAAGGGATGTTATTGTAAGTTTTAGATAGATTTTGCTAACACAGTGAAACTTTCCCAAGTAAAAAAGAGATACCATTTGATGCTTCTGTTTGTTGTAGTTGGCTCTGGGCCAGCTCCTGCAACGAGGACTCTGGGCCAGCTCCTGCAACGAGGACTGTGGACGTTGGTTTGGGAGAATACTCAGGTTCCCAGAGACATGTCTTACTGCCAACAGCTTCAGACAGTGAAGATTCTTTGTCAAGGGCAGACAATGGAAGTGAAGCAGAATTGGAAGGTGAGGTAGATGCAGGCATCCCGTTAACTAATGACCCCATTAGCAATGTTCCCACTAATTTTTTTTTTTGGTGTGGGCAGAAAAGTATAATGTCTGAGCGGCACATTTTCATGCCTGGGCGTGGATCGGTTAGAAACAAAAGGGAGTCACATGACCTCAGGACACACAGCAACGGTCATAAATATGAAATAGCAGCAAAGTTTTGATCCTGTGATCATTGGGCTGCTGTGAAGGTCCTAAGTGTGAAAAGGGTGCATAAGTCACTTTTTTCAGAGCCGATGCGACTTTGAACGGTCAGTAAACGAACCATTGTAAGTCGAGGACAACCTGCCTTCCCCCCTAGATGTTTTCTGTGGTGCTTCAAAATGAACTCCTGATCTGTGATCTGCTTCTAAAAGAGTGCACTGGTCAGACAGATAATCCTCGACTTCTGTTCTGACCCCAATGGAGGCTAACGTTTCTATCTCTTAAATAAGATGGTTATTAAGTGAGTTCTGCCTCACCACCTTTCTTGCCACAGCTGTTAAGTGAATCCCTGCAGTTGCTTGTCAGAAGATCCCAAAAGATGTTCACATAACCCTGGGACATTGCCACCATCATAACAACGTTGACAAGTGTCCACAGTTTGATCCAATAACCCCTTAATTTTTCTAACAAAGTCTTTCCTTCCTAGAAGGAACAATATAAAGAATAAAATGGAAAAGGGGATTAAAAGGGGATACAAAAAAATAAAAAAGAAAAGGGTTCGATTCAAAGTTCTGCGTAGATTGAAGAAATTAGAGTTTGAGAAGGGTTGATTAAGCTTGGAATATTGTTTTTTTGCTCTTTTTTTAATTTTAATTATTTTTTCTATTTAGATATATAAATTTATTTATTTATTTATTTATTAGATTTGTATGCTGCCCCTCTCCAAAGACTCGGAGTGGCTCACAACAACAAAACGGTACAAATCCAATGATTAAAAGACAATTTAAAACCCTTAATGTAAAAAACAGTCATACATCTCAGACAAACCTGTTCTACCGGGCTGATAGGAGCCTCCCGAAAATTCAAGGGTACAAATTTCAGACACACACACGTTTGAAAATTCAAAACAATGTTCTTTATCACAAAAGTAAAAATATACTAAGCACTCTTTTTGTATTGCAAAGAGCACTCTTCCCAAAACAACCAGGTAGTCTGTACAATTTCCCTTAAGCAGTCATTAAGTACTTAGCCAGCAGCTATGGAGAAACTTCACACCCCTTCTTCTTCCAATGAAATGAGACATACACACGTTGCTTTGCTTTGGTTTCAAAGGCGTGAAAAAGCAACAAAGTCCAGAACACAAGATTCCTGACAACTGTGAACAGATATTCTTCCACAATGGCTAAACCCACATGATACTATTTATAGCAGCAGTCCTAATTACTGTAGCCCCACCCAAACACAGGTGGCCTCCCTTATTTCTTGTAATATGTTCTTACTTGGTCTCTTCTACGCATAATTCTGTGCTTGCGTGGGTCCAAAATGTCATCATCTGAAGCAATAGAAGATAAGGAAGATTGACTGCCTTGGCTATGTGCCAAGCCCTCCTCTGCCGAGTCACTCCCACCTTCTTCTTCGTCCGAGGAAACTAAACTCTGAACTGATTCTATCGGCAATAACACAGGCCTGTGACATGTTGAATTTTCCCCTGTATCCACCTCCCCATTCCCTGGGGCAGGAGCTGGGCCAGAGCCAACCACAACACAAACCATACATAAAATGGAAACAGCCCATAATTGGGGAATCAATTTCCCCATACCTGACGGCAGAGGTGGGTTTTAAGAAGTTTGCGAAAGGCAAGGAGGGTGGGGGCAATCCCAATCTCCAGGAGGAGTTGATTCCAGAGGGTCGGGGCCACCACAGAGAAGGCTCTTCCCCTGGGTCCTGCCAGACAACATTGTTTCATCGATGGGACCGGAGAAGGCCAACTCTGTAGGACCTAACCAGTCACTGGGATTAGTGCGGCAGAAGGTGATCCGGGTGATCTGTTTTAATAAAGTTAGAAGTATTGATTATAATAAGATATGTAGTAGGTGATACTATTTGGATTAATGCATAAATGGGATTGAATTTAGAATTGTTGGGGAGATTAATATTAATGATTTTTAATTGATTGAAAATAGAGAATATTAAGAATTCTTACCTTTTTTTTCTTTTCTCAAATTGACTGAAATTTAAGATTAATAACTAAGTAAGAAATGTAGATAAGTATTAATTGCCTAAATGTTAGTGTTATGGTTGGCTCTGGCCTAGCTCCTGCCCCAGGGAATGGGGAGGTGGATGCAGGGGAAACTTCAACATGTCATAGGCCTGTTATTGCCGACAGAGTCAGTTCAGAGTTTAGTTTCCTCAGACGAAGAAGGTGGGAGTGACTTGGAAGAGGGGGGCTTGGCACACAGCCCAGGCATTATCTTCCATTGATTCGGATGAAGACATCTTGGACCCATGCAAGCGCAGAATTATGCGTAGAAGAGACCAAGTAAGGACATATTACAGGAGATAAGAGAGGCCACCTGTGTTTGGGTAATTAGTAATTAGGGCTGCTGCTATAAATAGCAGCGTGTGGGTTTGGTCATTGTGGAAGAGTATCTGATCGCAGTTATCCAGGAATCCTGTGTTGCTGTTTTTTGGACTTTGTATGTTGATTTTTCACGTCTTTGAAACCAAAGCAGAGCAACGTGTGTGTGTGTCTCATTGAAAGAAGAAAGGGTGTGAAGTTTCTTCACAGCTTCTAGCTAAGTACTTAATGACTGCTTAAGGGAAATTGTAGACTACCCAGTTGTTTTGGGACGAGTGCTCTTTGCAATACAAAAAGAGTGCTTAGAGTGCTTTTGAATTTTGTGATAAAGAACATTGTTTTGAATTTTCAAATGTGTGTGTGTCTGAAATTTGTACCCTTGAATTTTTGGGAGGCTCCTACTAGAGAGCCCAGCAGAACATGTTAGATGGACTGAAATAATTTTTAAATTTGGGATTAAGTAAATGTACTATTTAGAGGGGGGAAGAAGTCTGAAATTCGTATATGTTTATGTTTTGTTTTTAATTTTCTTTTGTTAACATCTGATTGGCTATACAAGGTTTGCTTGGTTTACAGAAAAATGTATAAAGAAAGAAGGAAGCACTTTGGCATAATGGTTAATAAGTTAGAAATATAATTGGTGGTGTACTTTTTGAAGGGACATTAAGGAGGGAATTTAATTAAAAGAAAATGTAACTGGATGACAAAATTAGAAAAAAAAGTTTTGCAACTTTTTTGATGATTGATATTAGTTACTAACAAAATACCGCATTTTATTCATGCAAAATTAGATGGTACACTGTATTGTTTCAATGTATGTTGGGAAAAAAATAAATTAAAAAAAATTATCCCCCGCAAAAAGTAATTCCTTCCCCCTTCCTTCCATTCATTTCATTCTTCCTCCTTCCTTCCTTCTTTGTTCCCTCCATTTCTCCTTCCTTCCTCTCCACTTCTCTCCTTCCCTCCCTTTCCCTTTTCTTTCTTTCTCTCCACTTCTTTATCTCTTTTCCCACTTTTCCTTCATTCTCTCCTTCCAGGTCTCTCTCATTTATGTGTCCTCTCCCTCTCTCTCCCCCTTCACTCTCTCATTTGTTTCTCTCTCCTACCTTGTGTGTCTAATCACACTTGGCCAATAAAGAAATTAAGGAGGGATCATCCTGTAGCAGTTTCTATTGGCTCCGAAATGGGGGCAGGGGCTGTGCTGAGGGGTCTGGATCCTGGGCGTGTTGGAAGAAAACGGGGTGGGGAAGAGATGTGCTGCCAGGCACTCGGCTCCAGCCCCTTTTACCTTTTCCCCCTTTGGCCGAGACATCTTCCTTCCAAAGTTTCATGACTGCTCCCATTGTCTGCGCTGACCTCCAAGCAATGGACCTCCAAGAGGCCATAACACCGCTCTCTCTCCCCCCTCCCCCTTGAGCTAGGAACGTCAAGAGGGGCCCACCGTGATGAGCAAGTGAAAGGCGCTGCAGGAGAACCCCAACCAGGCCATCACCGACCTCCTCAGCGAATTGGCCAATTATGAAAAGAACGTGAACAGAGCTATTCATAAATACAATGCTTACAGGAAAGCAGCATCTGTAATATCCAAGTACCCTAGCAAGATTAAAAGTGGGTCTGAAGCAAAGAAATTGGAAGGCATAGGAACTAAAATTGTTGAAAACATCAATGAATTTTTATCTAATGGAAAATTACGCAAGAAAGAAAAGATTCGACAAGATTACACAAGCTCTTCTATCAATTTATTGTGGGGTCTTCTACTTCACCGGAAGCGATCTTTTCAATAAGAACATGCGGACCCATGCCTCGGAGATGGGCTTCACCTTCAACGAGTACACGATCCGGCCTCAGTGTCACCGGCATTGCGGGAGAGCCCCTCCCTGTGGACAGCGAGAAGGACATCTTTGACTACATCCAGTGACCATATTTGGAGCCCAAAGAATGGAGTGAATAGCCCGGCCCTCACCAGGCCCTGGGGAGAGCGTCCCCAAGCAGAGCTGGAAGCTGCCCTAGGATGAGGCCCGACTGTTTTGTCCTGGCCTGGCAAGTGGTGGAGGGGGTTTGAAGGCAATGTAGGGGTTTTTAAACCTGCTTTAAGTGCAAGTCAATCATTAACTGTAACCAATAAACAGGAAATACTAAGAAAAAAAAGGCCATAACACTGCCATGCAGGGGAGGGAGGGGGAGGAGACCAACCAGAGTTGGGTCGCATGAGCCCCGCAGCGGGAGGACCTTGCCGTTGCCTGGCTGGGGATGAGCTCCCCTCCCCCACCTCACCCCCACACAGCCTGGGCTTTGCTGAGGGCTGGCTTGGAAAGGGAGTCCAAGGCACTTGGGGTTGCGACCAGGGATCCTGGGGGCAAGGCGTCCCCTCAGCACATCTTGTGAGTCCCAAAGGGGCGGAGCCTGGCCAGAGAGGTTTTTCCTTCTGCGAAATCTCTCTCTGGCTGAGATCCGCCCCTGTGGGACTCCCAGCCACGTGGGGGGGAGCTCATGTTTTTAACCAAGCAGTTAAAAAAGCGGGTGCCGCTTTTTTTCAGTCTTTTAAACCCAAACAACCCTCCCCGCATGCACCATCCCTAGCCTGGGATCCCCACCCCCTCTCCCCTCCGTCACTTCCCCCCTCATGCTCAATCTGGATCTTCTTCCTCTTCGGCAGATCTTAGAGGCAGATCTTAGAGGCGAGCAAGGAGCGATCTGGGAGGGCGCGGCTTTGCACCATTTCAAAAGTTAGTGCATGGGAGGCTGCTGATGACTGCACGGGTGCTTGCCCGCGCAGCTTAGAGGGAACATTGCCCATTAGTGAGTCATCAGACTCAGAGGAAGATAGGTTAATAGATACTCATAGGCACAGGTTTATGACAAGAAATGAACAACTAGACGATAGAGCGTGTGTGGGAGATTATCTGTTTGGAGAAGGAGATGTCGTGTTTGCATTTTGTTCCTGGCTTTTCACAGACTCTTGGGGATATTTCACAGCTAAGTAAAAACTTGTGGACTGACTGGAAGAGGTCTGGTTGTGACGCTTCCACAGCTTGCAAGGACTGCTATATGTGTATGAACTCATTTGCTCAGTTTAAAGTGTCTGTGCACCGTATTATTTTTGGATAAACGGCTTCTGTTTACTATGCATTGGCGTATGTGTGTTTGAATTTACATTCCTGACTTCACTGGGGCTCGTAACGTGAAACCTGGCATAACATTGTTGAGATTGGCAAGACTTCATTTGCAATTTAATAACACAAGGCATGAAATCCACTTCAACTCTATCATATGCAGAAATTACAGGAATTGATACTGTTCCTTCAATAATATATTGTTCCAAATACCAAATTCTTTGCAAAGGTTTATAAAGTTTAAGTTTATCTGGATATTACTTAAAGACATATATAAAATACACTTTTTTGTAGGGAGGGAGAACCATTGTTAAAGCAATCTTTGAGATCAAAACTTTGAAGAAGCTCTGCAGCAATAGAGATAGAAGGAAACAAGTATCAGCTTAAATTTCTGAATTTAGTTAAGTGAGTCAATGTTGCTTGGTTTGCATTATATTGATATGACATTTTTTAAAATCGCCCTGACTAGGACTTTTAGTATTTTCAGGAAGTACCGTATATACTCAAGTATAAGTCGAGATTTTCAGCACAAAAAATGTGCTGAAAAATCCAACCTTGGCTTATATTCGAGTCACTGACCTTCACTGATCTGAAAACTCCTGTGCAGCATTTTCCAAAGCTGCACAGTTCGGATGTGAAAGGCAGGGAGGAAGGAAACCTGTTGGCTCTGGCAACACGAGGCTTTTTTGTTTGCACCGCTGCTTCGGCTCTTGCTACAGTCCAGCCGGCAACACCCCTTAGCTGCCTAATTGGCAGCAGGCTGAACTAATCACAGTTCCTCCTCTACACAGGAAGGAGGCACAAAGGGAGCTGCCTGATTGGCAGCAGTCTGAACCAATCACAGCTCCTCTATGTAGAAAGGATTGAAGGGACTTTCAGAAGAAAGGAAAGGTGGATGAAAAGGGACTATAGAAGTCCTGTTTAGAAGTCAGCAAGCCAGCAACATGTTTTACAAGTAAAATGTAAGTTACCCATTGAAATTTGATTAATTTCTAGTAACAGAAGAGGTTATTTTGTAAGAAAATGTTGCTTCAAGTGGTGATAACTCTGTGTAATTAAACTTTCTTCCAACTATACTTATCATACCTAAGAGGATTGTTAATGCTGACTTGTTTAAAACAATACAAAAGTTAGGATAATAGTATGAATTTTGGCATTAATAATTTGTTCTACATAATTAATATGAAAAGATTTACCTTTTTTAAGAGTATGGTGTCTCCTTGTGCAAGATAAATATCATGTAGAAGAAAGATTTTACAATTAATGATTGAGTAAACCCCAATTGTTATTTACTGATCTACTGAGATAGTAATGATTTTAACTTATGAAATATGTTTTAAATGGAAAATCTGAATATTTATCATATGGAAGTTTGATTTAAGCAATTGTTTTGAAATAATATATGAAATCCCAATTATTAAGAAAATCATAATGATATTGTAATGAAGATTAAGATAACAGGTTTGATTACATTCCTAAAGATATTTTAAGAGGTTTTTGGTTATGATAAAAGAAGGAATTAAAAAAGAGAGAGATTTAGGAAGGGGAGGAAGAAAGGTGCAAGAAGTAAAAAACATTTTGGAAGGAAAAGTTACATAATAATAATAATAATAATAATAATAATAATAATAATAATAACAACAACAACAACAACAACAAGAGTTGGAATGGACCTTGGAGATCTTCTAGTCCAACCCCCTGCTTAGGCAGAAACCCTACACTATTTATTTATTTATTTATTTATTTATTTATTTATTTATTTAGTCCAATACATAATACACATTGAAGAGAATAGATATGTAGTAATATAACTAAAGAAACGAATAGAAGAAAAGATATAAAAGTATAGGTGAACAAATTTGAAAGGAAGAAAAGATAAATGAGATAAGGAGAGACAAAAATTTCCAGTGTTGGAGCATTCACAACTTCTGGTGGCAGGTTGTTCCACAGATTCATTGTTCTAACTGTCAAGAATTTTCTCCTTAGTACTAAGTTGCTTCTCTCCTTGTTTATTTTCCACCCCTTGCTTCTTGTTCTGCCCTCAGGTGCTTTGGAGAATAGGTTGACTCTCTTCTTTGTGGCAAACCCTGAGATATTGGAAGAATGCTATCATATCTCCCATGGTCCTTTTTTTCATTAAATATACCTAGTTTCTGCAACCATTCTTATGTTTTTTTTAAAATTCTCCTACAAATACAATTTAAAGAAGCTACAGTAGAAGAATATTCCATTTTTATAAATTACCAGTAGCCACCATTCCCTGTAAGCTGTGCGTGTGCCCCAAAATACCCCCCTGCGCACCCTTTTCCATGGGTGCGCGCTCCCCATCCCCCTGCCAGCCTGCGGGGGGGGGGGCGGGGGGGAGGTGCAGCAGTAGGAGGAAAGGGAGCCGTGGCCGCCCCTGCCTCCCCATGGTGCCTCCGGCCAAACGTGCCCCTGGCTTCTCGGCCATGCCCCCCGCCTGCCCAATCCGCCCCCTCTCTTCCTCCGCTGCCTCCTGCCTTACGGTGCGACTTCTTCCGCGGCGGTGGCGGCTGCGGGACGAAAGCACTGCCAGCCAGGGGGCTGCGAGAGAGGGCTTTCTCCGTGGGCTTCAGGAATGCCCACCACGCCCCTCTAGCAGCCCCTTCGCTGGGAGCGCTTTCGTCCCAGACTTCCAGCAAGGGGGCAGCAGTAGAGGCAGGGCAGGCGTTCCCGAAGCGCTCGGAGAAAGCGCTCTCGCAGCCCCCTCGCCGTCGGTGCCTCCGTTCCAGAACTCCGCCTCACAGCTGATCACCCTGCTGCCGCCCACGGCTACTGCCCAATGCCGCTGCTGTGAGAAAGAGAGGAAGGGGGGGAGAGAGAGATAGCAAAAGAGAGAAGAGAAAGAAAGCAATAGAGAGAAAGAAAACAAGAGAGAAAGAGAGAGATAGCAAGAGAGAGAAGAGAAAGAAAGCAAGAAAGAGTGAGAGAGAAAGAAAGCAAGAGAGAAAGAGAGAGAGAGAGAGCAAGAGGGGGAGAGAGATAGAAATGACTCTTGATTTAAAGCATATAGTAAAAAGCACCCAAATAATAACAGAGAACAAAACCCCCAGCCGTTTGTGTGTGTGTATGTGTGTGAACTCTTGAACCATTTCCAATAGCTCACCTCTAATTGGAAATGGTTCAAGAGTTCACACACACACACACACAAGGGGGGAGGAGACAGGGATGGAAAAAGAGAAGATAGTAATAGTAATAGCTTTTGGTTTTGTTTTATTATTAATTTGTTTTAATAAAAAAAGAAGGGAATTTTTTTCTTATTTATTTATTTATTTTTCTATGCCGCCCAGTCCCAAAGGGACTGTCGCTCAGACACTATACTTTTCCGCCCACACCGAAAAAAAATTAGAGGGAACATTGCCAGTAGCCATTTTCCACCCTAGGCTTATACTCAAGTCAATAAGTTTTCCCAGTTTTTGTGGCAAAAGTAGGTGCCGCGGCTTATAATCGAGTTGACTTATACTCGAGTATATACGGTATTTGGTATTCGTTACAGTGTTAAGACAGATTACAAAGATATTTATAATTGGCTTCCATGTGTTATTTCGAAATAAGGATGTCACTGCTCTTGGAAAAACAAAAGGTAGTGAAGATATTGGTAACAGATATATTATTGTGGGGAGGGTGTCAAAGGATAGACTGACAAAAGCAATATTGCATTCTCATGATGCAAACCCTACCCTTTTATACATTTGGCCTAAGATCATATCTATATACAAAAGAGGTGGATTTTATGGCACAATTGCATGTTGTTGCTTTTATAACTGATGAAAAACAGGAAGCTTCTCCAGATACCCATGTTTTTCTTCGTGCAAATTACCGTACTTTTTTGGAGTATAAGACACACTTATCCAAGATGTATGGCGAGAGATGCATCCTAAAGAAAATCAATATTAATTTTATTCAAATAGACATATGTGTTGGTTAAGAATAGATATGATATGGATGTCAGCAGAGCTAAAATCTAATGTACAAGAAACAAATATAGAAATAAGCAATTGGGCAGATCATCAATAAAAGTTATAGGGAAGAGACAAAAAAGGAAATTAAGATGGACGTTGAATCAATCAATATTAAAAGAAAAAGAATGTATTCAATTCATGGAAAGAGAATCAGACTTATTTTTAAAGAGAATAGAAAAAAAGACACTTCACTACAAAACATGTGGGATGTAGCGATTCTTGCCGCCTGGAACCAGCTGAAAATGAAACCCATGGAGGCCATAAATGTGACATGCAGAGGCGGCAATCAGCGGCGATGTGTTGTGGCAATCCCCGAAGCCTGGAACAGCTGATTGGCAATATTCTGAGAGGCCAATGCAACCGCCAATCAGTTGCTCATGCTGAATCAGGCTGCGATAACATGCTGAAACTGACCAGGCTGTTTGCTGCAAGGATGCTGGCCAGATGAATACCGATGGATGCTGGTATGCAGAGGCAGATTTTTTTTCTTGTTTTCCTCCACAAAAACTAATGTGTGTTGTGGTTGGCTCTGGCCCAGCTCCTGCCCCAAGGAATGTGGAGGTGGATGTGGGGGAAACATCCACATGCCACAGGTCTGTTTTGCTCCCGAATCTCCCGACGAAGGCTCCTCTGATGAAGAAAGCATGAGTAACAGGGAAGGGGGGAGTTTGGCAGACATCCCAGGAGGAGATCAATCTGAAAAAGAACTTATGACAGATCCACGCATGCGTAGAATGATGCATAGCAGAGAACAACTGAAGGATTATTACAGGAGATAAGTGAGGCCACCTGTGGTTGGGTGGGGCTGCTGTAATTAGTGCTACAAATAAAAAGAACAGCGTGCTGGTTTAGCCTTGTGGAAGTTTATCTGATTCATATTTTGTCAAGATCGTGGTTTTGCTGTTTCCCTGTTCAAGACTGTGTATGGACTTTCTGGACTTTGGAATTTGGACTCTATTTCCCAGTTACTGGGTGAGAAATTGGATTGCATTTAACCTGTGCCTTGTGTGTACCAGAAAATTCCTTTGACATTTAAAAAGGGAGTTTTTTCTGCTTTTCTGTTGATAAAGACTTTTGGTTTTCTTTCTATCATGTGGTGTGTGTCTTTCTGGACTAATTACCCTGTAATTATGGGAGGTTGGGACACGCCGGCAGAACAATATGTGTCTTATACTCTGGAGCATCTTATACTCCAAAAATACGGTAAGTAGCATTTGCAAAGAACTAATGTAAAAACACAACATTGGAATTGAATCTGTGTTGTCTAGTATTAGATTACTATAAAACTAGCAATTATAGAAATAGAGTAAAAAAGGGCAATTGCACAGATAATATTTTAGTGGTGAATATATACAATTCCTGCTATTTATTATTCTGACTTTTATGCCTGTATAAGGCTATAATAAAATATAATATGCCCATGTGGCAGAGCAGTGGTTCCAACCTTTCCAGCTTCACGGACCAGCAGTAGCAGTGGTGGCAGGTGAAGAGGGTATGTTTCACATCCATAACCTAGTTCCTGTGCATGCCCATATAAAACTTTCAATGTTTGCCCACTGTTTGTGTAGCCCAGTTCCCAATGGGCCATAGACCAATACTAGTCTACAGCCCGGGGATTGGGGACCCCTGTGAAAGAGGAACATAAAAATTAAACTTGTACTTTTAATTACCTAGTGAGACAATTTCCATCTAAAGAGGGTTTAAAGGTGGAAGTGAGGAATATGTTAAAGCAAAATAAAGACACACACAAGAGCACATTTTTGCATACACATGCTACATTACAAAGTGTTGATGAACCAGTGACAGTATTTTATCCAGAAAACACTGATTTCAAACATGTGAATGAAATGAAATTGAACATCAGTAGTGATCCACATTAAGAATTACTTGAACTGAAAGTACATACTGTGAATGCAGAAATACATTCTGTGTAATATCCACTTTCATATTTCTTTACACAGTTGAAAAGACCATGCACTATGAAACGTTTATAACAGTTTCATGAAGCCTACTATAAAATACATTATTGCATACATATTTGGAGATGTCATAGATTATCTTTTTAATTGTTCAGTTATAGATTCAAACTTATTTACAGTAGCACTATCCTACTGAGGGAAACATTTGTATTGATGCAAAGACAGTATATGAAATACCTGCTCCACAAAAAAAAATCAACTTAATACTATGAAGATGGGAAGATGTTAAAGAAAAAAGACATGGAAACAAATAGAACCATTTTCTTGTTATGCTGAAAGCTTCTTTCTTGGAAAATATTTCAGATTTCTCAAAAGTTTATCTCTTATTTTCAAGCAACATCATTTACTTTTTAAATGACATAGAATATGCTACAAGATTTCTTGATGGAGAAGATAATACCTGAGGAATCTAACTCAAGCATCTAATTCAAGAAGAGGGGCTTACATTATGTATATATAATTATGAATACTTTGCTTGAGTAAGTTTCTTACTGAAATCTTTAATCTATCTATTTCAATATTTTATTAATATTGACAATTACAAACGAAATAATGAAACCTGTTCTTCAGAAATTCTTGCTATATTACATGGATTTAAAATTAACATTTTACCTACTACATCCTGGCAGTGGAATACAATAGAAGCAGTAAAAAAAATTAATGCTCAAAGAGTACAGTAGGAAAATGGGAGAAGCTTATTATTCTAAATAAATGTTTTAATACTAGCATTAAATAGCTAAAGAAAAAAACAAGACAAACATTTATCCAGTACATCCACATCAACAGTATTTATAGGGAAATTCTTTCAAAAGGAATGCCATATTCTATTGAAAGAGGAAACCAAAGAATCTAATGCATGAAAAATCTGATAACAAATAAATATTAATTAAAATAATCTCCCAGTCTGCTACATCATAACTATACACTTGACAAAAAGGTAACACAAAAATAGATTTACCACCCAACGTTTCTCTATTCTTTTAGGCAATTTTATTGACAGCTGCTAGATTGAAACCATAAAAAAGCTAATTTCACCATCCAAGCACAAAATCTATACATTTTCATTACAGCGAAGAGGGGGGAAATCTTGAATTAATATGCATAAGCAAAACTCTAGAAAAAAGTGATGGTGAACCTTTTTTTGTTTGTGTGCCAAAAGGGGGACGTGTGGGTGGGGGCATGAGCATGCCCCCATGCCACCCCTTTTGGCACACAAACCAAACCAAAATGCAGAACAGGGAGGCTGCATTCCCTGCTGAGATCCACATGCATCTGTGCATGACACCTCCCCCCAGTCCCAGCACATGATGCTATACCTGTTTTTTGCTCCCCCAAGCTTTAGAGCCTTTCTAGGAGCTGAGGAGGGCAAAAATGGCCTTCCTCATTCCCACCTCACCCCAGAGGCCAGAAATGGGCCATTTGCCAAATTGAGAAATGGGCCATTTCTGGCCTCCAGAGGGCCTCTGGTGGAGAGAAGGCCATTTTCACCATCCACGGGCTCCTAGAAAGGCTCTGAAACTTTGGGAGAGCAGCCCCCTCCAGAGGCTGTTTCATAACTCCTAGTGGACCCAGAAGGTCCAAAAATCAGCACGTGCATGCGTGCTGGACCTGAGCTTGCGTGCTCACCAATATGGTTCCGAATGCCACTTGTGGTACACGTGGCATAGGTTCACCATCACGGCTCTAGAACCTCTCCACTGAAACATCACTACCTTTAGCAAACAATAGATACCAGCTTTTCTAACTTTAGTAATTATAAATGTCTTCTAAATTAAAGTCAGCTAGCACAGAAATTGGGAAAATAAAGGCTGCCTATCCAGTTTCAATTATGATCTTTCCAATTCACATCTCATTTAGCATTTTAGGCTACATTAAACTGGAAAAAATAAATTCAATTAGATCACAACAGTGTCCTCACCAGGAGGGACATTAAAAAGAAAGCATGAAATATACATGCAGCACTGTTCTGGTCCTGATATGTACCAATAACATAAGCTTAGGGAAGTTGCAACCTCTAAGACATTATGTGCAAATCAGTACCAGCTTTCAAGTACCAAGAGATCAGGTTACTCAAGCTTAAGAGAGTGTTTGAACTACTACTTTCATTTATCAGAAGTCTTTTCAAAAGGACCTTATTAATAATCAAACATTTCCTTCTACTAGCACTTATGCTGCTTTTACAAGAGTTTATTTCCATGTAGTAAAGGGATGATGTAGACCGAAATGTCATCTCCCGAGCCCAGCCGGTCATTGGATATCCTCCAGCCTCTGTCCTTCAGCACTCCCCTAGCTCGCATTACCAAATCCTGAGCTGCTAGTGTGTACCTGTAGGCAAAGAAGGAAAATCCAATATTGAAAGCTGCTGTTAAAAGGGATCTGTATTGTTTGCTAGATGGACCATATTAATCACCATAAATTAATTAATTAGACCTTCAGTGGCCTGTACTGCAGGCCATTGAAGCTGACTGTAGATCTGTAGGTCAGCGGTTCAAATCGCACCACCTGCTAAAGGTTGACTCAGACTTCCATCCTTCTGAAGTGGGTAAAATGAGGAACCGGATTGTGGGGGCAATATGCTGGCTCTGTTAAAAAATGCTATTGCTAACATGTTGTAAGCCGCCCTGAGTCTGAGAAGGGCGGCATAAAAATCAAATAAATAAATAAATTTGCTTTATCAACATTCAGATTTCGCTACCTTACTCATAGTCTTCAGCCAGGACCAAATGTTCTGACTATTTTCAAAAAAGTTATAAGTTAACTTTTAACAGATCAGATCATAGTTTGCATGCTATTTCCAATGTGGAAGGAAAAAGTGTTCCCATATAAAACATTGCAAAGCTATTACACTTGGGATCTTGAGCAAGGTAGGATAAGTCTGATTAGGCACTAGGAAACTTAATTATGATTACATGAGGCAAAACTGCAAACCAGAAGTTCCAAGATTAAACTAGAGAAGATACTGAGATAACTGTTATTACGTTTCCTGCTAGCGGTATGTTAGAAAACTCCAAACTAAAGTAGGGGTTAAATGCTACATTTTCCATTTTGAGAAATATTTCCCTTAGTGGCTGTTAGAAGTTATGCAACTGAAACTACAAATCTTGTAGTACCACAGCAGTTGTTCGTCCTTATGAACAACCACAGAGGCTCTGCAACATTTGTCCTGCACAATGGAGCTTCTGGGGGGCAGATTGGAAGCTCCATTTCGGCTTGGAGGCCCAAACAGAGCGTTGAAGGGATGCACATGGCTGAGGGAACTGCTTGCTAGATCTTCACAAGGTAGGTTCCCAGAGTGGCAGGCTGGGGAGGGAAACAATTGTGGGGAGCATGAGGTATTTCAGTAGATTAGGGAGGCCTTGGGTGGTCTTAGGCAAGTGGCCTGTTCCATCACTAGGCCCCCCATGGTAGGGTTCTGTGCCATTTTGGAACCTGATAAATTATCAACGCTCATTATATATCTACATAACAGGCATGGTAGAGGGGATTCAGCCAAGATTGGAGACCATGGATCTAGTGGAGTTAGTGGAGCAGCTCAGCTGGCTACTCCGGAGGACTTCCCTGTTCAGAGTTTGTGGCTGGATGTTAGGCCTAAGGAGAGTGGAGCCCCACTGCTTCCACTATGTTTGGACCAGGCTATGGTGGAAACTGACCAGGTCATGCTCCCGAGGTCAGGGGCTGTGTGTGAGTGGTGGCTGAGGTCTCCGTAGTAGGGGGTTATGAGGCACCCCCACGTGATCCACCAACATTCACAACCTCCAGAAAAGTGACCCTCCAGGAGCCACTTCACTCAGTGGAGAAAGAGACACATCTCAGTGGAGAAAAAGACACATCTCACATCTCTGCTCCATAGAGAACAGGTGTGGAGCTTCAACAGAACCATGGTACCCACCTCACAGCAGCAGGCATGACAGATTCTCTGGAGGAAGGACCAAGCCCATGGTATGACAGGGGGAGCCCCACAGACGGGACACACACATGCTGGCTAAGACCAAGGTCACTGTTCCCTCTAGCAGGCACGTGGGTGCGCTCGCAAAAACCAAATGCCACACAGGGTTTTCAACCTCTGCGTGGTGGAGCCAGCACCTTTTCTCCCTGGTCAACAGCTGGTCTGCCCCTCCCAAGCTGTCGGCCGGGGAGAAACCCCTGTGGGCTCTGAGCCCCGTCCAACTTCTCTGGATGTCTGGGGACCACCCTGCCCACCCCACACACCTGGTGGACACCAGATAGGGGAAGGGTGGCCCTAAGCAAGACAGGAGCAATCCCCACCTCTTCCCTAAGGGCTGCCTCAGGGCGAACTTCTGCGCACCGCCATGTGCCTGGGGGGGATACTGAGCGCTCTGCCGTGAGCTTTAAAGAGAAAGGCGGAGGGAGGGCGAGGCAAGAGCTCTGGTTTGGGCAGCACCACAGAAGTGTGTGTGTGTATGTGTTGTATCCTGTGAGGAAAAAGGGGCAGTCGTTCCCGTTGCTTGGGTGATGGCGCTGCCCAAACTGGGTGACGGCGCTGCCCAAACTGGAGCTCTTGTCTCGCCCTCCCTCCGCCTTTCTCTTTAAAGCTCACGCTCAGCCTCCCCCTCGAGGCACATGGCCCCTCCCCGAAAAAATGACTCTTTGCCTGCTGGGAAGGCGGACCCCCTACTGGAAGAGAGCCTGCCTCTTTGCTGGGAGCGCTTTGGGAATGCCCGCCCCGCCCTTCTTGCAGCCCCTTCACTGGGAGCGTTTTTGTCCTGGGCTGTCAGCGAAGGGGCTGTGAGAACGCTTTCTCCGAGCACTTTCGGAATGCCTCCCCTGCCTCTCCTGCAGCCCCTTCGCTGACAGCCCTGGACAAAAGCGCTCCCAGTGAAGGGGCTGCGACAGGGGTGGGGCGGGTGTTCCCAAAGCGCTCGGACAAAACCCTCTCACAGCCCCTTCGTTGGGAGCGCTTTTGCCAAGCCAGCCCTTTCGCAGCTGCCCCTCTGCTCCAAAGGGTGGGGCTATCACGTCCCGGCGGATTCCATCCCTCTTGCCAGGACAAGAGGATAGTGGCGGCGGCGGTTTCCCTTTCAGAAGCAGCTGCACCGCCAGGAATGTCACATCCACCACCCCCTGCCGCCTCCAAACAAAGATAGGAATGCCAGGAGTAATGGGGAAAAGGGATGAGTTTTGGGCTTGCACGCATTATTCGCTTTTCCATTGATTTCTATGAGAAACATTGTTTCATCTTACGAATTTTCATCTTACGAACCTTGTCCCGGAATCAATTAAGTTCGTAAGATGAGGTATTACTGTACTTTGGTTGTAGGATTACTCACAATCAGTTTTTACATGAAACCACAAACATAGTTGGTCACTGCAACCTAAGTTTTCTCACACCTTAACCACTGAAACCCAGTTCCCATTCATAAAAACTAAATCTAGAATATTCTGCCCTCTAATTGGTGTCTTAACCAGCGGTGCCAGAGCTGCTCCTGTAAGGGCCTCTACTATATTCTTATTTTTGCATGTAAGGGCACTAGGGACATTCCCGTTAATATCAGGCATGTTGAAATCACCCATAATCACAATATCTCCCTTTACTGCCATTTGGGTAATTTCATCCACCATCTTGTTGTCATAATCCTCAGATTGCCCTGGAGGCCTATAGATCACCCCAAATCTAATGACAGAACCCTCTTTAGTTTGCATGCAAACCCAGAGAGTCTCTAGCTCTTTACATATATTTTGAATTAGTATTGCTTTTAGACATTCCTTAACATAAATAGCTACTCCACCTCCTTCCTATACAATGTATATCCTGGTATGGATATTTCCCATTCATTGAAGGCCTTAAATCGTGTCTCAGTTATAGCAACCAGATCCTAATTATCTCTAGATATTATGGCCATTAACCCACAGAGCTTGTTGCTCAAGCTTTGAGCATTTGTGCTTGAAGAACATTATTATCATTATTTGTTTGCCCCTTATCCTCTGCAATACAAGTTGTTTTATCCTCCTGATTACAAACCAGTAACACCTCTAAGAATTGTTGTTGTTGTTGTTGTTGTTGTTGTTGTTGTTATTATTATTATTATTATTATTATTATTATTATTATTACCTTAGAAACATAGAAGACTCATGACTTCCGGTTTGGAGGAGATCGCGGCGGGACGTTTCTGGCAGGGCTCTGCCAGGCGATCCCTTCTACCCCCTCTGAAGGTCGCATTTGCGATCGGATCGGGCCCGGATGGCCCGATCCATGAACAGGGGGCTCTCCTCTGCCCGAGGACCCATCGCCAGGACTCCGGAGGCAGCGGTTCGCCCCGCAGCTTCGGAGACGGGAGAACCGCTCCTCTTTGCTTAAGAGGACCGGCCAGCGCTTTCTCCCCTCACCCAGCGGGAAGAAGAAAAAATCCAAGAAGTGAAAGTACAAAATATTTTGATTGAAAAAGAATACAGCAGAGAAAGGACCTAAGGTAAAAAATTTCCATTGTGTTTCGTGTTTAAAAGCAGAAGATCGTGAAAGCTTTAAGTAAAAGTCTTTTTTTCTTCAGGGCGAAAGTGAAAGCTTTTCCCTGTTTGAACTCATCCGCAAACAACAGCCGGATCTAATTTTTTCACTTTTACTTTTTCATTTTGAACGTGAACTTTGGAACCTACAAAATAATTTCTTGACTTTATGGTTTAATAAAATAGCTTAAATTTGACATGACTATTTAGAAAATTCTAACTCCTAAAGGAAATTACTAGTGATGATTAGAATTTGGTTTTGATAGACTGTTAAAATCATAATGTTCTGGGTTTAAATTTTGAAAGCGGAGGAACACAGTCTTGCTGCCTTTTTTCCTTTCTTGTTGCTCTTTTTTACAACATGAAATAATTCAATAACTATGAAATAAATGGAATTTAGAAGAGATTGAAATCTTTTTTTTCTTGGATTACCTACTATTGGATTAACCTATTTGGATTACTTGCTGAGCCTTTTTGGATTATCTGATGACTCCTTTTGGATTATTTGTTGAGAATTTTTCTTTAACATCTGCCCTGCTGCACGGAACTTAACTTGACTCCATCTTGGGATTTGTCTCTTTGTTCCTGCCTTGAACTTGGAAAATAAACTGCCTTCATTTTGAATATAAGAAAGCTTTTGATTTGTCTTTTCCTTTGAACTTGGAACTGAAATCAAATACAACTCTATCCTCTGAGACTTGGATTTCCATCTTTACTCTCTAGCAAAATTACAGGATCTATAAGAAGAATATAAGTATATAATACTGTTATTGTGTCTTTTGAATAACCATTTTTCTTTTCCTGACTTTCCTTTGACTTTCTTTTTTTCTCTATTCCTTGTGCATTGTTATTATTAAAAGAAGTTTAGCTTGAACTATATGCATTGTTAACAAGCCTTGGGTTCCTGCTCTATTCTAATTAGTTGAATTAAAACAGTACCTCCTTTTTTTTTTTTTCCTTTTCTTCCCTTTCCCCTTTGAATAATTCCTTTTACCTTTTCTTAATAACTTTTACTTTTTTCCTCTCTCCCTCTCTTTCCCTCTTCTCAAACTTTTCCCTCCTATGTTTTTCTTTCTGTTTTCTATATATAGCTGATATTTTTTTTCCTTCTTTTATTTTTGGCCTTCCCATCACACTACTTATTTTTAACTTTTACTTCTTTCTTATTCGCAAAACTTAACACTTGTTTTTTCTTTCTGTGGCATTGAATATTTTAATTTAAAAAATAATAATAATAATAATAATATTTTTTGAATTCTGTTATTAATTGAATTGGTACTGAATTGGTATAGTTATATTATAAGGGAATTTTTTTTAAAACAAAATACATTGAACAGATTTGGAATTTATAGCAATTCTTTTCTTTTTTACTACATATAAATTGAAACTAATCTAAATTTGAAATAGTGGATTCTAATTTGACAATGTCCAGTACCTCAACCATTGTTAAAACAGGAAAAAAACAAACGACACCAACTACTCTTTCTCCACAAGTGTCACCGCATTCTTCTCCCTCGCACCAGGTGTTAACCATGTCCACCAAAGATAAAGACAAAGACAAAATAATGCAGTCTAATTTTGCAACTTTACATGAGACTTTAAATACCTTGAAGGACTTTATGTTTAAATCACAAGAAGACGCCACTCAACAAAGAGAGGCCATAAAAGAGGATGCAACACAACAAAGAGAAGCCATAAAAGCCGACTTGGCAGAATTCAAAGTGGAGATGGCCCAATTGAAAGCCGACATGGGTGAGATGAAAGACCAGATAAAGCAGATTCAACAAACACTTCAAGAAAGTGATGAACGAGTCAAAAAAGTTGAAGAGCAATCTGACAAAAATGAGAAAAGAATGGACTACCTCGAAGGGAGAGCTGATGAAAGATACAGAAGATATGATGAATCAATCATTCAGCTGGAGATGCAACGAGCTTCGTACGGACTTCGATTTCAGAATATAAAAGAGGAAAAAGATGAAGATTTAAAAATGACTATGGCGGAAACTATTGGAGGTATACTCCAAGAGGACCCCACAGCTTTACTGAAAGAAATCGATGAAGTATACAGAATCTCGAATAGCTATATCCGTCGACACAACCTCCCAAGAGAGATACACATTAAGTTTACAAGAAAAGCGTTGCGAGATGAGATACTCCACTATTCAAGAAACTCCCAGCCTCAACATCACGGAGTAGACATAAAGATATTAAAACAAGTTCCAAGAAGCGTCAGAGAAAGCAGAAGAGACTATCACTTTTTAACTAAAATTTTGATCAAAGAAAACATCACTTACCGTTGGCTTATTCCACAAGGACTTTCTCTGACATGGCGTTCTACAAGGTACAAACTGGAAAACGTAGAACAAGCTATGTACTTTTTTGAAAAGCGTGGCATCAGCCACTTTGATCACACAAGTAAGCAACAAGTGGTCCAATTACAACCAGCTCAACAGCAACCAGGGGAAGAATTACCAACTCAGCAAGAAGAAGATCTGGGGGCTACTGCTCAAGTAATAGAGCAGGACCAAGGTGCTAGAAGAGTTCAACCTCAGCGAGAAACCAAAAAACCCACTAAATGACAACAAATAAAGATTTAAAAATCTTTTCCGTAAATGTCAATGGACTTAATGAACCAAGAAAAAGGAAACAAATCTTTTCTAAAATTAGAAATCAAAATGCTCAGATTGCAATATTACAAGAAGTTCATATTAAAAAAAATAACCAAAAATTACTGTTGAATCCCAAAATTGGAAAAATGTACGCTGCATTAGCAGACCAAAAAAAAAGAGGTGTAGTGATGTATGTTAAGAATTCTATAAATTCCAAACAAATATATAAGGATAAAGAGGGTAGGATATTGATTGTACAAGTTGATATTGAACCTAGACCTCTAGTGGTTGTTTCTATCTATGCCCCCAATGAAGACCAAATGACATTTTATAAAAATTTACATCAAATAATAATAGATCTAGCTATTGATAATGTACTGATAATAGGTGACTTCAATGCTATTGCGAATAGACAATTAGACCATTCAGGAGGGGGAGGTAATAAAAAAAGGGAAAAAGGTAAAAAAACAAGAAGGAATTTGCTACCTAGTACTTTCCAAAAACTGAAAGCGGAATTATTACTAAGTGACATTTGGAGGGAAAGACACCCTTATAAAAGACAATATACCTTCTACTCCAACCCTCATAAAATTTGGACGAGAATTGACATGTTATGGGCACCAAAAACGGTTGCAGAACAAATAAGAGAGATTGAGATAGATGTAAATACATGGGCTGATCACAACCCAATAGTGGTCTCTATGACGATGAATAATAAACAGAACAACTGGCGGATGAATAGATATATATTAAATGATAAGAAATACAAGGATTGGATTGAAAAGGAACTAAAAATATTTTTTGAAATTAATAAAACCTCAGACACTACTCCACAGAATTTATGGGACACAGTTAAAGCGTATATAAGAGGCTTAACAATATCTTATACAGCAAAATATAACAAGGAAAAGAAATTAGAATATCTACAATTAATAAATGAATTAAAACAATTAGTATCCTTATTGCAGCAACACACTAAGAACAGAGATTTAAAGACAGAAATAAATGTAATTAAACATAAAATTAGAGTTATAGAACAAAACCAATTAACTGAAAAGATCAAAAGAGCAAAGCAACAATATTTTGAATACGCAAATAAACCTGGCAGATGGCTAGCATATAAACTTAGAAAACAGAGCCAATCAAAATTAATCCAAAAACTAGAAGATAAGGATGGTATAATAAAATATGATACAGAAGGTAAGGCAGACATTGTGTATAATTTTTATAAAGAACTATACGCTAAAGATCATGTTACCGAAGATGAAGTTTTTGACTATTTAAAAGCTTCAAAATTACCACAAATAACAGAAGACCAACAGGCCACCATGGATGGACCAATAACAATGGAAGAACTCCTAACAACAATTAAAAAACAAAAAAGCAACAAGGCCACAGGCCCAGATGCCATACCCGCAGAATGGTATAAGATAGAAAATGAAACAATAAGAAACCACATGTTAGAAACCTTCAATTTATGTAGACTTGAGGGTAAAATTCCCAAATCTTGGTCAGAATCACTGACAACTTTAATACATAAACAGGGCACAGATCCAGAAAAAATTAAAAACTATAGGCCTATATCATTATTAAATGTAGACTATAAGATATTTATTGCCATTTATGCAGAGAGACTCAAAAGAGTTATAAATGGAATAATACACCAAGACCAAAATGGGTTTCTACCAGGGAGACAAATTAAAAATAATCTTAGAACCGTAATAAATACACTAGAGTATTATGAACAACACTCAGACAAGATGGCATCTTTAATGTTTCTAGATGCCCAAAAGGCCTTTGACAACGTTAATTGGATATTCATAAAAATGCAATTAAATAAAATGAGATTTGGCCCAAAATTTGTTAACCTAATAGATACTATATACTCAAAACAAACAACGAACATAATATTGAACAATAATCAATTACCAACACTTGATATAAATAAGGGTGTTCGTCAAGGTTGCCCTATATCACCATTGTTATTTATCATGACTCTTGAAACCTTATTAATTAAAATAAGAGCTGACCCTAAAATAAAAGGTTTAACCGTAGGAGAAGAAACTTATAAAGTCCAGGCCTTTGCAGATGATTTAATGTTCATAATCGAAGAACCGACAACAACAGTTCCTACTTTATTGCAAGCTATTGAAAGGTAGCAGGTTTAAAGATAAATAAAAGTAAAACACATTTTTTGACTAAAAATATGAATAAAACACAAGAAACTAAATTAGAAAGTATCTCTGGAATAAAGACTGTAAAAAAAGTAAAATACTTAGGAATAAACTTAACAGCGAAAACAATAACATTAAAAAATGACAATTATATAAAATTATTAGCAGAAATTAAAAAAGACTTAGCAATGTGGAATAATCTGAAAATATCTTTTTTAGGAAGAATTGCAACAATTAAGATGAATATTCTACCCAAGGTTTTATCTCTTTTCCAGGTAATACCAATAAATCCAGGGGGAATCTTTTTAAAAACTTTAACAAACCTAGTTAAAAAATTCATATGGCAAGGGAAAAAAGCAAGGATAAAAATCAATTGCTTAGAAGATATTAAAGAAAGAGGAGGATTTGGCCTTCCAAATTGGAAACTATATTATCAGGCTGCCGCATTAACATGGCTTAGAGAGTGGATAATCCTAGATAACAAAAGAATACTTAACTTAGAAGGACACGATTTAATGCTTGGATGGCACGCATTTTTATGGTATGATAAAGATAAAAACCATTCAAATTTTAAAAGGCACACATTAAGGAAATATCTACTAGAAGTCTGGAAAGACATAAAGAAAAATCACTTTTTAAATATCCCAGAATGGCTAGCTCCTTTAGAAGCAATAACGCATCCAAAGTCCATAAAGGACAAGAAAATAACGTATAGATATAAAGAATTACTAAATGATCAGATGAGGCTTAAATCTAGAATTGAACTACAAGAAGAAGGGATAATAATAGACTGGTGGCACTATGCCCAGATCCGATCTAGATACCAGAAGGATAAAACTCTCTACATTTTTAATAAAAGTAAGAATCCTTTAAGTACTTTAATTACCACCAATTCAATAAAAATGATAGGGAAAATGTATAAACTACTCATTGCTCATAAAAATATAGAGCTGACTTTAAAAGATACTATGATAAGATGGTGTAGAAATATCGGCAAGGAAATAGACATAGATACATGGGAGAAAGTGTGGATTAATAACTGGAAAATGACTAAATCAGTTTCATTAAAAGAAAATCAAATTAAAATGTTCTATAGATGGCACCTCCCACCAAATAGGATAGCAAAAATGTTTCCCAAAACATCTCCAATATGCTGGAAATGTAAGAAGGATATAGGAACCTATTACCATCAATGGTGGACATGTGGTAAAGCTAAAATATATTGGAAGATGATTGAGAAAATATTAAAAGAAATAATAAAGCAAGATATAGATAATACCCCGGAATTTTACTTACTAGGTGTTACAAATCAGACCTACAAGAAAGAAATTCTTTATTTAATTATACATATATTAACCGCGGCTAGAATAATATATGCGCAAAATTGGAAAGGGGAGGAAATCCCCAAGGAAGAAGAGGTTATAGCTAAAATATTAGATTGCGCTGAAATGGACATGATGACAAGAAGATTAAACGATCAAGAAGATACTAAATTTTATGAAACATGGAACAATGTTTATAAATGGATAGATAAGAAAAAATAAGACATATATATTTATTTCTAGTTAATTTTCTGCATTTGCTTTTACCTAGGTGATAACAATATTAATACTAGTTCAAATGTATTTTTTGACGGTTATGACATAGTAGTGCATGCATAAGTATAAGTAACATATTAAGATTTGTGATGTATAATAGTTGAAATTAGTTTAAATGTTTGGTTTGATGGTTTGATATTATTTTATCATAGTAATTAGGATTACTTTAAAGGTATTTTTTCACGATTATGCTATACTAATCTTATCTAACATTTATATTGTATTCAAGATTTGTAAAACTTTAACTCAAATTTACTAAATTTTTTTTTTTAATAGTTAACATATATTTAACTATGTATTCTTTTTCTATATTTGAATGTATACTTTCAAAAGAAGCGGGGGAAATACACCCCCACTTTATGTTTATTGTTTGTATGTACCTGTTTGTTTTATGAAAATTAATAAAAAATTGGGGAAAAAAAAAAAGAAACATAGAAGACTGACGGCAGAAAAAGACCTCATGATCCATCTAGTCTGCCCTTATACTATTTTCTGTATTTTATCTTAGGATGGATATATGTTTATCCCAGGCATGTTTAAATTCAGTTACTGTGGATTTACCAACCACGTCTGCTGGAAGTTTGTTCCAAGGACCTACTACTTTTTCAGTAAAATAATATTTTCTCACGTTGCTTTTGATCTTTCTCCCAACTAACTTCAGATTGTGTCTCCTTGTTCTTGTGTTCACTTTCCTATTAAAAACACTTCCCTACTGGACCTTATTTAACCCTTTAACATATTTAAATGTTTCGATCACGTCCCTCCTTTTCCTTCTGTCCTCTAGACTATACAGATTGAGTTCATGAAATCTTTCCTGATACGTTTTATGCTTAAGACCTTCCACCATTCTTGTAGCCCGTCTTTGGACCCGTTCAATTTTGTCAATATCTTTTTGTAGATGAGGTCTCCAGAACTGAACACAGTATTCCAAATGTGGTCTCATAATCTTCCTCTTCCTGCTTGTTATACCTCTAGCTATGCAGCCTAGCATTCTACTTGTTTTCCCTACCGCCTGACTGCACTGTTCACCCATTTTGAGACTGTCAGAAATCACTACCCCATTTTGAGACTGTCAGAAATCACTACCCCTAAATCCTTCTCTTCTGAAGTTTTTGCTAACACAGAACTGCCAATACAATACTCAGATTGAGGATTCCTTTTCCCCAAGTGCATTATTTCACATTTGGAAACATTAAACTGCAGTTTCCATTGCTTTGACCATTTATCTAGTAAAGCTAAATCATTTACCATATTATGGACGCTTCCAGGAATATCAACCCTATTGCACACTTTAGAGTCATCGGCAAATAGGCAAACCATCCCTACCAAACCTTCCCCTATGTCACTCACAAACATATTAAACATAATAAACATCTTATTATTTATTAGATTTGTATGCCACCCCTCTCCGCAGACTCGAGGTGGCTCACAGCAGTGATAAAACAGTATACAATGGCAAATCTAATATTAAGTCTAAAATAACAATTTTACATTAAAAACCTAAAAAAACCTTTATATAAAAACATACCAACAAACATTCCATACATAAAACTACATAGGCAAGGGGAGATGTCTCAGTTCCCCCATACCTGATGGCAGAGGTGGGTTTTAAGAAGTTTACAAAAGGCAAGGACAGTGGGGGCAGTCCTAATTTCCGGGGGGAGCTGGTTCCAGCGGGTCAGGGCCGCCACAGAGAAGGCTCTTTCCCTGGGTCCCGCCAGCCGACATTGTTTAGTCGACGGGAACCGGAGAAGGCCAACTCTGTGGGACCTAACTGGCTGCTGGGATTCATGCGGCAGAAGGCGGTCTCGCAGATATTTTGGTCTGGTGCCATGAAGGGCTTTATAGGTCATAATCAACACTTTGAATTGTAACTGGAAACCGATCGGCAACCAATGCAGACTACGGAGTGTTGGTGTAACATGGGCATATCTGAAGTTTCTGAACACTCTTCAAAGGTAGCCCCATGTAGAGAACGTTACAGTAGTCGAGCCTCAAGGTGATGGGGGCATGAGTAACTGTGAGCAGTGACTCTCGGTCCAAGTAGGGCCGCAACTGGTGCACCAGGCGAATCTGGGCAAACGCTCCCCTTGCCACAGTTGAAAGATGTTTCTCTAATGTGAGCTGTGGATCGAGGAGGACGCCCAAGTTGCGGACCCTCTCTGAGGGGGTCAATAATTCCCCCCCAGGGTGATGGACGGACTGATAGAATTGTCCTTGGGAGGCAAAACCCACAGCCATTCCATCTTATCAGGGTTGTGTTTGAGTCTGTTGACACCCATCCAGACTCCAACAACCTCCAGACACCGGCACATCACTTCTACTGCTTCGTTGACTGGACATGGGGTGGAAATGTACAGCTTGGGTATCATCGGCATACTGATGATACCTCACCCCATGCCCTTGGATGATCTCACCCAGCAGTTTCATGTAGTTATTAAATAGCAGGGGGGAGAGGACCGACCCCTGAGGCACCCCACAAGGGAGAAACCTCAGGGTCGACCTCTGACCCCCCATTAACACCAACTGCGACCGACCGGAGAGGTAGGAGGAGAACCACTGAGGAACAGTGCCTCCCACTCCCAACATCTCCAGCCGGCGCAGAAGGATACCATGGTCGATGGTATCGAAAGCCGCTGAGAGGTCAAGAAGCACCAGGACAGAGGATAAACCCCTGTCCCGGGCCCACCAGAGATCATCCATCAACGCGACCAAAGCAGTTTCCATGCTGTAACCGGGCCAGAAACCCAACTGTTGAGGGCCAAGATAATCGGCTTCTTCCAAGGACCGCCGGAGCTGGAGAGCCACCACCTTCTCAACAACCTTCCCCATAAAGGGAAGGTTGGAGACTGGACGATAGTTATTAAGTACGGCTGGGTTCAGGGAAGGCTTCTTGAGGAGGGGTCGCACAAGTGCCTCCTTGTACAGAGCCAGAAAGGACCCCCTCCTCAAAGAAGCATTGACAATCTCTTGGACCCAGCTCCGTGTCACTTCCCTGCTGGCCGAAACCAGGCAGGAGGGACACGGATCCAGTAAGCAGGTGGCGGAACTCACAGCTCCAATGGCTTTGTCCACTTCATCAGGTGTCACCAAATCAAACTCTTCCCAGACAGGTGGACAAGTACGGGCCCCAGTCACCTTGACTGACTCATTGTCAGTCGACTCTGATATGCAATCGGAGTCAAGGTGCGCCTGGGTCCGAGCGACTTTACCAGCGAAAAATGTGTTAAAATCTTCGGCACTACTCTGCACGGGCTCCCCAACTCCCCCCTGGTTGAGAAGTGGGTCACCCTAAACAGAGCGGTGGGGTGAGATTCCAAGATTCCGCTGATGCAATCAAGGCGGCATGATACACGCATCTTGCCGCCATGAGCGCCACTTTGTAAGTCTTAATATGAGCTCATACAAGTGTTTGACTCAGACTTACTCTTCCTCCACCGCTTCTCTAAACGTCTCTTCTGGCATTTCAACTTCCGGAGCTCCTTGTTGAACCATGGAGCTCTACAGGGTCTAGTGCTGTGCAGAGGTCGCAACGGCGCAATCCGGTCAAGAGCCCCTGCTGCAGCCTTGTTCCAGGCCTCAGCAAGAGACTCTGCCGAACTGTGGGTGAGTGTATCTGGAATAACCCCAAACGTCCTCTGAAAGCCCTCTCGCTCCATCAGGCGTCTGGGGCGGAACCTCCTAGTTGGTTCCGCCTCCCTGCGGGGAAGGATTGGAGTCAGGAAGTTGAGTCGCAGTAGAAAATGATCTGACCATGACAAAGGCAACACTTCTAAGACCCTTAGTCTCAGACCATTACTCAGTTGCTCAGAGAGGAATACCATGTCGGGTGCGTGCTTCCCCTCATGAGTCAGACCCTGTACTACTTGAGTCAGATCCATGGCTGTCATGGTGCCCATAAGCTCCTGCGCTAGCCCAAAGGTTTCACCGAGCGACGGTAGGTTAAAGTCCCCCAAGACAATAAGTCTGGGGAGCCCCACCGCCAGCCCGGCTACCTCCTTGAGCAGCACAGGCAAGGCTGTTGACATGCAGCTGGGAGGCAGGTACGTGAGTAACAAGCCCACATGAACCCCTAAGTCCAACTTCACCAGGAGGGACTTGCAACCCGCAATTTTGGAGCAACAAGTCTACGCAGGCAAAGGCTCTCCCTGGCTATAATAGCCACTCCTCCCCCCCTTCCCTGGGGTCGGGGCTGATGCCATATCCGAAACCCAGCTGGGCAAATTTCAGAGAGAGGAACTCTTCCCTCTGGGCCCAGCCAGGTTTCGGTCAGACATGCCAGGTTGGCCTCCTCATCCAGGATCAAATCCCGGATGAGGAGAGCTTTATTTACCACCGACCTGACATTGAGTAGCAGCAGCCTGAGCCCAGGGCCAGAGTTACACTCGTCACCAATGCCTTGAGTTGGGGTCATGGAGCCGGAAGAAGGAATTCGCTACTAAGCAGCGATCCCTCCTTCCCCTGGAACGTCACTGAATCAGTTATTCTGCCCAGCTCCACAGTAAGACATTGGAAATCTCTTTTTACTCGATTAACATTTCTCTGGGACAAATCATTTGTGCCAAGATGCACCACCACATCAACGTTATTATCTTTACTTACAGCCTTCACAATATTTGTAATCCGCCTCCTGTCCCTGCTGGTAGTGGCCCCTGGGAGACACTTCATTACCCTCACCACATCTTTACTTTGTCCCAAATCAACACCTCTAACAGTCGAGTCACCCACAAGAAAATGCATATTTTTTTTATTTCCACCTGATTATTTGGTAACACTCTGCACCTTTCTTACAACTTCCCTTTGGAACATACCCTCATCCTCTACCTGGGGGGGCTCGCTAATGTCTGCAGCAACCTCACTATTTAAATTGCTGTGTCTGTGCTCCACTGCACGCAATCTTCCTGAACCAACAGTTGTCCACACAGCCCTTCTCCTCGAGAGGCGCTGAGGAAGTGGAGGCTGTACACATGGCTGCATTACAGCACGTGGCGGGGACAATCTTTCCACTTCTGACTACTGGGTACAAACTAGGGACTGCAATCTAGAGATCTCACCATATAAATAGATGTCCTTATGCAAAGAGGGCAGCACCCCAAGCTCCACAAGGTACTACGGAACACATCAGCCGAACAAGTGTTACACTGCACCAAACCAGACATCTTAACAATTTATTGAAAACAAGTACTTACCAAGAAAATCAACAGCCCCGTAATTAAATTTTTAAAATTTTACACAGCTGTAAAACAAGTATAACACTGGACTAAGCCAGTAATTTTGAAGTATAATAGAATCACAGACTCAAGCACACTGCCCCTGAATCTATTATTACTATTTTTGTTTTACAGCTACATGATTCGCGCACCGTCAGGCTTTAATAATACCTTCCTTCTCTCACTCAGCCTCAGAGTCCCTGGCTCAGCCTCTGTGAACTGAAACTGAATGGGAAATGGCCTATCCTCTCTTTTATTCTACTTCCCAGCCAGAAGTTCCTCCCCCTGGGTCTGTGAATAGTTTGTTTGAATTCAAACTGCAAATGAAAATGGTCCTTTCAACTTCCCTTTTTTCCTAGCCCCTTTGAATTCAAGCAACAGAAATAGAAAATGGCTTTAACAATTCCTTCCTTCTCTCACTCAGCCTCAGAGTCCCTGGCTCAGCCTCTGTGAACTGAAACAAAGGGGGCGAAGAGTACTAGAGCCTAATACTAAAAAGAGAGAGAGAGAGAGGAAGCTTTCGATCTCCTCTGTTCTTTGGTATTAAAGAAACATTGTAAAAGTAATAAAAGAGAAGTGGGTATAGTATCATAGCAAACGAAGAGATCTATTGGTCAAAATTTGATATAACCATAAACTGAGTTAAAGGGGATGATGCAAGGGTAACCAAAAATGGAGATTGTACAATAGAGTAAAGAACTTGACTTTGAATCTTTAAAGGTGGAATATAAGATTACATTATTATAATATCATAATATATTATTAAGAACAGTAATAATTAGTATTAAATAAATTTATTTATATTTCATTAAAGTAATTAATAGCTTAAAATAAGATCATTTTGATGAAATTGAAATAACAATACAGTATTTGAACATTTATACTGAATAAGTAGCATAAAATTATGAATGTTAAATTGTTAAACAATAAATGAAGTTTTCCCTCCCTTTGAATAGCAAGTAAATAGAGATTTGAAAAGAGAAATTTAAATTGTTAAACAATAAATGAAGTTTTCCCTCCCTTTGAATAGCAAGTAAATAGAGATTTGAAAAGAGAAATTTAATTTAGAAATACGAATGCAGTGTAATTATTATAGTACTATTTGAATTACAGTGAACCCTCGAGTTTCGCGTGTTCAAGTATCGCGAAAGGGCTATTTCGCGAGTTTTCAACCAGGAAGTAAACTCCACCATCTGCGCATGCGTGCCCTTCCACGCATGCATAGATGGTGGAGTTTCCCCGCCGGGCAGAGGCTTCCCTGGGTCTTCCCCCTCTTGCCCCCGTAAGACCCCAGCGGCGGCGCGAGCAACGGCGTGGGCGGGCGGGCGGCACGCGCTTGGGGACATCCCAGCTCCGCTCCCCAGCTGGGGAAAGCGCGCGCGTTTGGGGACTCCCTAGATCCGCTCCCCAGCTGGGGAGCGGATCTAGGGAGTCCCCAAACGCGCGCGCTTTCCCCAGCTGGGGAGCGGATCTAGGGAGTCCCCAAACGCGCGTGCTTTCCCCAGCAACGCGCGCGTGGTGGGGACTCCCTAGATCCGCTCCCCAGCTGGGGAGCGGATCTAGGCAGTCCCCAAACGCGTGCGCTTTCCCCAGCAACGCGCGCGCTTTCCCCAGCAATGCGCGTGCGGTGGGGACTCCCTAGATCCGCTCCCCAGCTGGGGAGCGGATCTAGGGAGTCCCCAAACGCGCGCGCACCCCAGGCGCGAGCAACGGGGTGGGCGGGCGAAGGGCGGGCGGCAGTGGAAGCAAAAACACCATCTGCGCACGCGCAGATGGTGTTTTTACTTCCGCACCGCTACTTCGCTAAAAATCGATCATCACGTGGGGTCCTGGAACGGAACCCTCGCGATGATCGAGGGTTCACTGTACTTAAATATCTTACCTTAGGGCAGGGGTCCCCAAACTTTTTACACAGGGGGCCAGTTCACTGTCCCTCAGACTGTTGGAGGGCCAGACTATAAAAAAACCCTATGAACAATCCCTATGCACACTGCACATACCTTATTTAAAGTAAAAAACAAAATGGGAACAAATACAGTGTTTAAAATAAAGAAGAAATAATAAAGTAATTAAGTAATTTATACTTTATTAACAAGTAAATTTAAACTTAAATCAACAAACTCCCTCCATTTCTCCTTCCTTCCCTCCCTCCTTCCTCTCCACTTCTCTCTTCCCTCTCCCTTTTTTCTTTCTCTCATTTGTTTCATTTTCCTCTCCCTCGTTCTTTCCCTCCATCATTTTCTCATTTCTCTCTCTCTCTCTCTATTTCTCATTCCCTCTTCCTTTCTCTCTCCCCCTCTATCTCTCCCTTTCTCTCTTTCTTTCTGTCCTCTCTTTCTCTCTCTCTCTTGCTTTCTTTCTCTCTCTTCTCTCTTTCTCTCACTCACTCTCTTTGTATCTCTCCCTCTTTCTCTCTCCCTCTCTGCCTCTCCCTTTCTTTCTCTCTCCCTACCTCTCTTCCTTTCTCTCTCCCCCCTCCCTTTTTCTCTCTTCTTTCTCTCACTCACTCTCTATCTCTCCCTCTTTCTCTCAATACCTTTCTTTCTTTCTCTCCCTTTCTCTCTTTCTCTGTCCCTCTCTTCTCTCTCTTTCTCTCACTCATTCTCTTTCTCTCTCCCTTTCTATCTCTCCTCTTCCTTTCTCTATCCCTCTCTATCTCTCCCTCTTTCTCTCTCTCTTTTTCTCTTTCTTTCTCTCTTTTTCTCTTTCCTTCTTTCTCTCTCTATCTCTCCCTCTTTCTCTTTCTCTCTCTCTCTGTCCCTCTCTTTCTTTCTTTCTCTCTCTCCCCCCTCTTGCTCTCTTTCTCACTCTTTCTTTTTCTCGCTCTTTCTCTCCCTCTCTTTTGCTCTGTGTCTCTCTTGCTTTCTCTCTCTCTCTTGTTCTCTCTTTCTCTCTCCTCCTTTCTTCTCTCTCTCTCCTCCTTTTCTCTCTCTCTCCTCCTTTTCTCTCTCCTCCTTTTCTCTCTCTCTCTTGCTTTCTTTCTCTCACTCTCTCTTTATCTCTCTCTCTCTTGCTTTCTTTCTCTCTTTCTCCCCTTTTTCTCTCTCTCTCTCTCATACACCACACCAGTAACAGAGAGCGAGAGTGAGCGAGAGAGCGGAGGGCGGCTTGCTGGTCCACAGTCCCCTGGATGAGCGGCCCCACATGGCCCCAACGCCGGACTCTGCCGTTGCCTCCACCCCCGTCCGGCTCTGCAGCTGAGAGGCAGCAGACACATCCACCCCTTCGCCCTTCCCAGCACCCAGCGTCCAGCCCCGCACTGCCTCCAACTCCAGGTAACGCGCCCGACCTCTACCTGCAGGAACGGGTGGTGGGGCGCCATGAAGGGCCACACTTGAAGGCCACCACGGTGTTGCAGTCCCAGATTGCTCGTTTCTCCGGCCAGCAAAGCTGGCTGCCCGGGAAAGTGGTGCACTTTTTAAACGCGCGCTTTTCAAACGCGACGCTTTCCTGCACCGGCCAGCAAAGCCGGGCAGCTGGCTTTGCTGGCTGGAGAAGCAAACGATCTGGAACTGCGTGGCTTTGTGCCACTTCAAAAGTTTCTGTGCGGGGTGGTCTTAACGGCACGCAGCTTAGAAGGAACAATGCCAGCGAAGCCTGGCGTTGACGCTGGAGAGTGGGCTTCGGGCTCTCGGCATCAGTGGCCACCATGGGGCCATTGTTGTTGCGGCGGCTGCTCCACACTTTTTAAATGTGCTGCTTTCCTGCACTGCTTTCCCTGGCAGCTGGCTTTACTGGCCAGCACTGGATGGCCACCGCAACAACAACAACGGCGCCGTGGCAGCCGCTGATGCCGAGAGCTGTCAAAGAGGCCCTGAAGGGGGACAGGGCGGTCCCCGCCACCTGTGTCAGCAGAGAGGTGGCCACGCCGGCCAGGGTGGGAGAAGACTGGAGTTGCGTCAACGCCAGGCTTCGGGTGAGCAGAGCCGCGCACTGGCGGCGGGAGCTGTTGGGGAGGCAGACGCGGCGCCTCTGCCGGGAAGGGCTGTCAAAGAGGCCCTGAAGGGGGACAGCAAGGGGTGGGGAGGAAAGCGAGCCTGCAATTGGCCCCTTTCTTTCTCGCATTTAGGGAGAAGAACTGTTGCTGCTCTGCCATTCAAAAATAGGAGATTCAGGAGCTTATTATATCGATCGGTAAAATCTCATGCGCTGCCACAGGCCGGTTAAAAGACCTCAGCGGGCCGCATCCGTCCCACAGGCCGTAGTTTGGGGCCCACTGCCTTAGGGTATATAATTTGTTCTGCCTGGCTCCAGGCCACCCAGACATGAAGTAATTAATCAAACATACACACACACACACACACACACAAACACAGGCTTGTAAAAGTAAAGCAAAGAGGTGTTCTTTATATTCAGAAGGCTGCAAGCCATGGAGTTTCAGAGCTATTTATTTATTTATTTATTTATTTGATTTTTATGCCGCCCTTCTCCTTAGACTCAGGGCAGCACACAACATGTTAGTAATAGCACTTTTTAACAGATCAGCATATTGCCCCCACAATCTGGGTCCTCATTTTATCCAACTTGGAAGGATGGAATGCTGAATCAACCTTGAGCCGGTGATGAGATTTGAACTGCTGACCTACAGATCTACAGTCAGCTTCAGTGGCCTGCAGTACAGCACTCTACCTGCTGCGTTATTATTATTATTATTATTATTATTATTATTATTATAATAATTATAATATTATTTATTGGATTTGTATGCCGCCCCTCTCCGCAGACTCGGGGAGGCCAACAACAATGACAAAAAACAACATGTAACAATCCAATTTAATAAAACAACTAAAAATCCTTATTATAAAAACCAAACATACACACAAACATACCATACATAACTTGTAATGGCCATGGGGAAGGAATATCCTAACTCCCCCATGCCTGGCGACAAAGGTGGGTCTTGAGTAATTTGTGAAAGACAAGGAGGGTGGGGGCCGTTCTAATCTCTGGGGGGAGTTGATTCCAGAGGGCCGGGGCCGCCACAGAGAGGGCTCTTCCCCTGAGCCCGCCAAACGACATTGTTTGGTCGATGGGACCCAGAGAAGGCCAACTCTGTGGGACCTTATCAGCCGCTGGGATTCGTGCAGTAGAAGGCGGTTCCGGATGTATTCTGGCCCAATGCCATGTAGGGCTTTAAAGATCATTACCAACGCTTTGAATTGTGACCGGAAACCGATCGGCAGCCAGTGCAGGCCTGCTGGACTCTTAAACTAACATTGCCAGGATGGCCTGCACTGGCTGCCGATCGGGCTTACGTTATCCAAAACCCATGGCTTAAATGTCAGAAAGTCCAAAGATACCCACAGCAAACACGAAAAAGATGAAGACCTTGGAAAGAAAATGGCGGAAATCCTAGCAGAAGTTATGCAAAAAGATAAACAAGACATACTAAGGGATATACAGAGGGTGGACAGAAAAATGGAAACACTTGACTTTTTGGCATCATAATGCTTGAACATGTTCAAATCAATCAAAACTTGACATATTTTAATGGGTTTTTAAAAATTCTGTAATTTGATATGTTTTTTTAAACTACCTTTTTTTAAAACAGAAATTTAAGGAAATTGGTTATATCCTTCTAGAAGTGGCAGACCTCTCAGACTTTCAAAGAGACCAAATTGTTGGTGCTCAAATGGCAGGTGTAGTGTAACAGAAAGTGCCCAAATGTTTGGAGTTTCAAAATAATGACTGCTTTTGAAAGAGAAGGGAATGATTTCCCTTCATGGAAGAATTAACAGCCATCACTATTTAGGACTTTTCGACGACCAAATTCATCCTATGGTTCAAGAACTGTTTCCAGCGGGGGATGCCATCTTTCAAGATGATAATGTCCCTCCTGGCTTGTTTCGGCCAGCAGGGAGGTGACGCGGAGCTGGGTCCAGAGATTGTCAATGCTTCTTTGGGGAGGAGGTCCTTCCTGGCTCCCTACAAGGAGGCACTTATGCGCCCCCTGCTCAAGAAGCCTTCCCTGGACCCAGCTGTACTCAACTATCATCCAGTCTCCAACCTTCCCTTTAGGGGGGAGGTTGTTGAGAAGGTGGTGGCACTCCAGCTCAGCGGTCCTTGGAAGAAGCTGATCTAGGCCCTCAGCAGTCGGGTTTCAGGCCCGGTTACAGCACGGAAACTACTTTGGTTGCATTGATGGATGATCTCTGGTGGGCCCGGGGCAGGGGTTTATCCTCTGTCCTGGTGCTTCTTTGTTTTTTTAAATAATTTTAAAAAAAAAATTATTTACAAATATACAAAACATAAAAAATAATCAAAACAAATAACAGTTGAGTCTTAGTAAAATACAATATGTCTAAATATAAAAGTATAACAATTAATAAACATATAGACTTATAGAGAGGGGGATAGAGGGAAGATAGAAAATAGATAGGAGAAGGGGGAAGAAAGAGGGGAGAAGCAAGAAGACAAAGGAAAGAAGAAAGAAAAGGAAAAGAAAGGGGTGGGCGAGTGTACGGTGGAGCTGTGTTGAGAATATGAACTAATTTCAAATTTATTAGCTCGTTACCTTGGGTCAGATTAGTCATGTAGATACGTAAAAGCAAGCGTTGAATTAATCGAAATATAGAGATTTTGAAACTAAAAATAAAAATTTCATATTTATATATCTAATATCTCTTGTTACTCTTAAAAAGGAAAAAAAAAGATTATATACCGGATTTGTATCTGGTCAAATTTATACAGATCATTTCACTATTACAGCATATTATTCTCTTTTTTTTTTAACCATCTGTAGAAGGGATCCCAACAGTTATTAAATGAAGACTCGGTTTCATTTCTGACTAACATGGTTAGTTTAGTCATCTCTGCGCAGTATTTAATTTTCTTAACTATTGCGTCTTTTGGGGGTATGTCTTCGTTTTTCCACCACTGCCAAATGTTAATCTGGCTGCGGTGGTTAAATGGATGATTAGGTGTATTTGGATTTTAGGCAAGTTTTGTCTAAGGATGCCCAGAAGGAAGCATTCCGGAGTTTTTTCTATTTTCAAATTTAATATTTCATCAATCCAGAGTCCAATTATATTCCAGTAATTCTGTGCTTTTTTACATTGCCACCATAGGTGGAAGTAAGTACCTAATTCTTGATGACATTTCCAGCAGTAAGGTGATAGTTGGTTATTTAGTTTTGTTAATTTTATCGGGGTAATGTGCCACCTGTAGAACATTTTAATTAAATTTTCTTTGTAGGATGTAGCTATGATTAATTTATAATTCCTGTTCCATAATAATTGCCATTCTTCTTCTTTGATTTCTGTTTTAAGAACAAGGTTCCATTGTTTAATGTTTATTTTTGTATTAGTATTATCAAATTCGTTAGAGGTTAGATAGCAATAAAATTTTTTAATCAGTTGTTCCTGGGATCCTGTACATAATTTATCTAAAGGGGCATTTTTAGTTATTCCTGGCTTGTTTTTATCTTTGTTAAGTTTATATTGTATCCTGCGTCGACTGGAGGGGTTGGGAGTGGGAGGCACTGTCCTTCAGTGGTTCTCCTCCTACCTCTCCGGTCGGTCGCAGTCGGTGTTAGTGGGGGGTCAGAGATTGACCTCTAGGTTGCTCCCTTGTGGGGTGCCTCATGCGTCGGTCCTCTCCCCCCTGCTATTTAATATCTACATGAAACCGCTGGATGAGATCATCTAAGGGCATGGGGTGAGGTATCATCAGTACGCCGATGATACCCAGCTGTACATCTCCACCCCATGGCCAGTCAACTAAGCAGTGGAAGTGATGTGCTGGTGCCTGGAGGCTGTTGCGGTCTGGATGGGTTTCAACAGACTCAAACTCAACCCTGATAATACGGAGTGGCTGTGGGTTTTGCCTCCCAAGGACAATTCCATCTGTCCGTCCATTACCCTGGGCGGGGAATTATTGACCCCCTCAGAGAGGGTCTGCAACTTGGGCATCCTCCTCGATCTACAGCTGACATTAGAGAACCATCTTTCAGCTGTGGCAAGGGGGGCGTTTGCCCAGGTTCACCTAGTGTACCAGTTGCGGCTCTATCTGGACCGGGAGTCACTGCTCACAGTCACTCATGCCCTCATCACCTCGAGGTTTGACTACTGTAATGCTCTCTACATGGGGGTACCTTTGAAGAGTGTTCGGAAACTTCAGATCGTGCAGAATGCAGCTGCGAGAGCAATCATGGGCTTCCCTAGGTATGCCCATGTTACACCAACACTCCGCAGTCTGCATTGGTTGACAATCAGTTTCTGGTCACAATTCAAAGTGTTGGTTATGACCTATAAAGCGCTTCATGGCATCGGGCCAGAATATCTCCGAGACCACTTTCTGCCGCACGAATCCCAGCGACCGGTTAGGTCCCACAAAGTTGGCTTTCTCCGGGTCCCGTTGACGAAACAATGTCATCTGGTGGGACCCAGGGGAAGAGCCTTCTCTGTGGCGGCCCCGACCCTCTTGAATCAGCTCCCCCTGAGGAATAGGATTGCCCCCACCCTCCTTGCCTTTCGCAACTCCTCAAAAGCCACCTCTGCCGTTAGGCATGGGGAAATTGATTCCCTCGGGTCGTTTCCCATTTTACACAAGGTTTGTCTGAGATGTATGATTGTTTTTTTATACTAAGGGTTTTAAATTGCTTTTTATTGTTGGATTTGTACCGTGTTTTGTGTTGTGAGCCACTCCAAGTCTCCGGAGAGGGGCGGCATACAAATCTAATTAATAATAATAATAATAATAATAATAATAATAATAATAATAATGCACCAATAGGAGTACCTATAACCTGGCAGGGATTTTTTTTTAATCGTCTCTGTGGAGAAGGTGGGAGAATTCTTTGACCACCACTTTTCAATGGAAGGAGAACAGAAGAGCAGAAATGTAGAGTAGAAGTCAAGAGGAGGAACAGATAGGGGGAAATGAAGAGTTATTGGAGGAAGGAAGAAGACAAGATAGAGAGCAAAAAAAGAGAGAAGGTGCAAAAGGGAAAGTACAGAGCAAGACGAAGAACACAAGGAAGCCGGGACTGAGTAATAAGTTACAAGGATAATGGAAGATGAAATTAAGCTGAGTTCTCTAAATATAAATGGACTGAATTCACAAATCAAACAAAGACAGGTCTTTACAATACTTCAAAAATTAAGAATAGATATAGTATATACATAAGGAGGTACACATTACACAACAACAACAAAATTTATTAATAAACTCAAAACTCAACAAACTATTTACATCCCTATCCCAACAAAAGAAAAAGAGGAGTGGTACCTTATATTAAAATTAGAACAAAGACAAATATACAAAGATAACTCTGAGAACTCTGATGATAGCGATAGTGTTCTGCCTGGCCTCAAGCCACCCAAAAACAAAGTAATGAATCAAACATACCCACTCAGATTTGTAAAAATCAAACAAGGATTGTTCTTTATGTTAAGGAAACTGCAAACCGCGAAGTTTCAGAGCAATGTGACTTTAAGTAGGCAATAGGTCAGAGTTAATTGCTCTAATCCAGTGTTTCCCAACCTTTTTTGAGCGGCGGCACATTATTCATATTTTCAAAATCCTGGGGAACACTGAAAGAAAGAAAAGTTTGGACAAAATACCCCTCTCTCTTCCTCCCTTTCGCTCTATTTCTCCCTCTTTCTCTCTTTTCCTTCCTTCCCTTCTTTCTCTCTCTCCATCCCTCTTTCTTTCTTTCTTCCTCTCTTTTTTGCTCTCTTTTTCTCTCCCTCCTTCCCTTCCTCTATGTCTTTCTCTCTCCCTTGCTCTCTCTCTCTCTCTGTCTCTCTTGCTATCTCTTTCTTGCTTTTTTCTCTCTCTCTTGCTTTCTCTCTCTCTTTCACTGTCTTGCTATATGTCTCTTTCTTTCTCTTTGCCTCTCTTGCTATCTCTCTTTCTTTCTCTCTCTTTCTCTCTCTCTGTCTCTCTTTCTTTCTCTTTCTCTCTCTGTGCCTCTCTTGCTAAGTCTCTCTTTTTCTCTTGCTATGTCTCTCTTTCTCTCTCTCTTTCTCTATCTCTCTTTCTCTGCCTCTCTTTCTTGCTCTGTCTCTCTTTCTCTGCCTCTCTTGCTATGTCTCTCTTTCTCTCTCTCTCTGCCTCTCTTATATTTCTCTTTCTTTCTCTCTCTCAGCTGACTGCAAGCGGGAGCCCTGACGGCGGCAGCTGGACGTGCTGCTGGACACCGTATATGCCAGGCCCGCAGCGCCAGCATGTACGACGTCCAGCAGCACGTCCAACCGCCACCGTCAGGGCTCCCGCTTGCAGTCAGCTGAGAGAGAGAGAGAGAGCGCTCCCTCTCGCCGCCGCCATCTCCCCGCGACTGCCTGCGGCCGCTGCGGCCACCCCCCTGCTCCCATCGCCAGTGCCCTCCCGCCGGGCCACAAAGGACACTTGCCGTCGACGCCAGAGAAGCTCCAGCTGGGCGGGGCGCTGCCGGTACTTCCGTCCTGGGGCTCCCGCTCGCAGCTGTCAACGGGCTCCTGCTCGATGCTGCGGTTTTTGGCGCTCTCCTGCTGGGCCCCAAAGAAGGAAGGCAGGAAAAAGGCGCGAAGAATGGAGCTCTCCTTCTTCCTGCCTTCCTTCTTTGGGGCCCAGCAGGAGAGCGCCGAAAACCGCGGCATCGAGCAGGAGCCGGGGGACAGCTGCGAGCGGGAGCCCCAGGACGGAAGTACCGGCAGCGCCCCGCCCAGCTGGAGCTTGGCAGCACACCTGGCCATGTCTCGCGGCACACTAGTGTGCTGCGGCACACCGGTTGGGAAACGCTGCTCTAATCTGTGCAGGAGCCTTTCAGGTTTAAAGCAACCAGCAATAACTCACAATTGGAATGTCAGAATGTCACAAAGATTCAAAGGCCAAAACGAAACCATGATGCATCTCTCTCCAAAGCTGAACGATAACCTCCCACACAGATCTCTCCAACCCTCCCCTTTTTTCAAGGTTGCAGCAGCGTCATTAAGTCTCATCACCTGTGAGCTAGAATCTGTCTCTGCGCTTGCGCAGCTGCTCTTTGTCTTCCCAGCATTTTCCATACCCAAGCATTCAGAATAGGATTACTCATACTCTTCCCCTTCTGATTCAGATGAACCTTTGACTTGAGAGCTTACTGAATCCATTCCTTTCTCTATCTTTCCAGTCACTTCCTGCTCCCTTTCTCTCCCTGTCTCTGTTTCTGGTTCACTGTCTGATTTGTCCTGCAGCCAGACTGGTCTTCTGTGAACAGACGGCCCCTACTGCTCTGCATCAAAGTCAGCCACCACAGGAGCTGGCCTGAAGCCAACCACAACAGATAGAAGACCAAGAGAAAAATTATTACTCATCACAATATATGCCCAAAATAATAATCTAAATGAATTCTATACAAATATGCACAAAAAATTAATAGAATTAGATTATGAAAATATTTGTTTAATTGGAAATTTTAATGTAGTTCCAGACAGTAAAAAAAAATTACATGTAACAAAATAATAATAATAATAATAATAATAATTTTGCCTGAGTTATTCACTGAAATGGTTCAGCAATTAGTGATGGAAGACATTGGAGAGAATTAAATAAAGGGAAAAGCCAATACACATATTATTCTCATCCATAATTGTTCATGGTCAAGGATTAATTTGACATGGATGGCATGGATTAACTCTTGGAGGAGGGGGCTGACCTGGCTTGTGTGACCAAAACATGGCTGGGATCCGAGGGAGGAGTACCTGTCTCAGAAATGTGCCCAGATGGGTTTCTGGTCCTTCATCAGCCGCGACACCAGAGAAGGGGTGGGGAAGTGGCAACTCATTTGTCCATAGCCCGGCCTAGTCCCTGGTGATTTGGCCGGGCTATGGAATAAGGCTGCATTTGGGGCCCTGGACCGGATTGCATCTTTGCGGCTTCTCCAAAGCAGTAGACCTCGGAAATCTCCTTGGTTTACTGAGAAACTGCGAGAGATGAAACACCAAAAGAGATCCCTGGAGGGACTATGGATAGACAGTAATTCTGAGTCAGACTGAACACAAGTAAGAGCTTTTATTAAGACTTACCTTGTGGTGATAGATGCACCAAAGTCTGCATACCTTACTGACCTTATGGCGTCTGCAGATTCTCCCAGCTGTCCTGTTTAGGGTGACCCATTCCCTCCTGAACAGGGAGGGAGCGGTGGAGCTTTTGCAGGGTGGAGCTGAGGAATTTGTTCAGTTTCTTGCAGATAAAGTCGCTCAGATTCAGAATGATCTGGGCTCCAATTGGACAATACAGACTGAGGTGACAGGGTCCGGTTTTAGTCCTGTCTAATTAATGTCTTAACAACTGACTAGAGTGCCAGCACAAAACAAAACAAACTACTTTAGTCAAGCAGATTTCCTTTACTGAGACTTACAAAAAGTTGGCAGAAAGCCCAGAGGACATTAGCAAAACAGGAATGCCATTTTGAAATCATAAGCTGAACAAGAATGATCTGGAATGAAACGGCATTGTCTTCTGCACTGAAGCGTGGTGTGGCTAAGCCTAAGTCTAAGGGTGTGGCCAATTAGCCTGCAACTCTATTCACAAAGACACCTCCTCTTGCATAGCCACTCTTGCCTTCTAACAGCTTTGAGTGCCCTAGGATCAAGAAGAGGCTCCTCTTCTTCTCCTGAGTCACTCATGTGCATCTTGGAAAGTGTAGAAAGCCCTGGTTGGCTTTCAGCTTTTGACACCAAATCCTCTCTGACCTCCTTGCTATCAGACTCGGGTGCCAGGTGCACGGGCGATTGGTACTGCGCCACAACCGCCTCTCGATCCTCGGGATCTGTGACCAGCTATGTGGGATGTGGACAGGCCACAAGAGACATAATGTATGTGTATTGAGATATGCCACTGCAACATTGAGTAGTTTGGTGAAGGTTCTGGGAGCTAATGAAAGTCCAAATGGTAGGGCTCAATATTGAAAATGAGCACTAGCAAAACAGAACCTCAGGAACCTCTGGTGTGACAGGCATACTTTACATGGAGGTAGGCCTCACTTAGATCAATGGAAGGACCGTTGAACTTACCTGAACGGTCTTCTCGATGCACTGCAAGGAGAGTCCAACGTGGGTAATACTCCAGTCTGATTGGTAGGGACTGAATTTAATTTTAATATTAGGTAGGCACCGCCCCTAACCCTTCAGTCAATAAGAAAATGAAGGAGCAGTAAACCATAGAAATTTATTGTACAACTAAACAACCATGTCAACTCATCAAACGGTAATAACTTAACTGAATATCAAGACCCTGGGTCCCAGAAGCCGGGAGGGTTTGGACTCTCCTTGCAGTGCATCGAAAAGACCGTTCAGTGGGGAAAACCAAGATGATAACAATAAATATGACAGGGAATCAAAAAGAAGGTTTGGTAAAGGTAACTGGGTGTGAGATTGTGAAGAAAGTAAAATACCTGGGGGTTTATATTTCAGTAGACAATGGAAAATTATATAAGTATAACTATGAAACTTTATGGTCCAAGATACAGATAGAGATGGATAAATGGAAAAAACTGCAATTATCATTGTTGGGGAGGATAGCGGTAATCAAAATGAATGTTTTACCTAAATTTTTGTTTTTGTTTCAAATGATTCCAATACTTAAAAATGAGTCAAAATTGTTGGAATGGCGGAGAGGAATTAATAAATATGTATGGCAAGGGAAAAAAACCCAGAATAAAAATGAAAATAATGCAGGATATGAGAGAAAGAGGTGGCCTAAAATTGCCTAATTTGAAATTGTATTATGATGCAACAGTTTTGGTAGCTATAAGTGACTGGGTAAATTTAACTAATGAAATGATGTTGAATATAGAAGGGTATGAATTGTTATATGGCTGGCATGCATATTTGGTTTATAATCAAAAGGAGGACAGGACTTTCAAGAGCCATGTACTAAGGAATGCTCTGTTGCGTGTCTGGAGAAAATATCAAGGGATAATGGATTATAAAGTACCTATATGGGTGGTGCCCAGACACGCAATAGAGAATACTAGTATAGAACAAAGGCAAGATGTTGTAACATATAAGGAATTATTGAAATTAACTGATGGAGTATTACAATTAAAATCTTTGAATGATTTAAAAGAAGAAGGATTAGTGCAAACATGGTTTCAATATGCTCAGTTGAAGGATAGATGGCAAAAGGATCAAAGACTTGGCATGGAACAACAGGAAGGACAATTAATAAAACAAATTAAGGACCAAGGCCCAAAGCACATAAAAAGAATATATAATATACTTATAGAAAAAGACTCCGAAACAGAATTAATTAAGGATTGTATGATAAAATGGTCACAGAATTTAGAGGAAACGATTACATTAGATACATGGGAAGTAATTTGGGTAAGAAATGTTAAATTCACACAAGCTCAAAATTTGAGAGAAAACTTTTATAAAATGCTTTATAGATGGCACTTGGATCCTAAGAAGTTGGCTAGTATGTATCCTGATATACAGCCTAAATGCTGGCGATGTGATTGTATGGACGCTACTTACTTTTATGTGTGGTGGACATGTGTAAAAGTAAAAGCATTTTGGATAAAAATATGGTGGATTATGCAAAATGTTCTTAAGAAAAAATTGAAGTTTATACCACAGTTGTTCTTATTAGGTATTACCACAGACTGTACAAGTACAGAGACTAAATTGATATTGAATCTAATAACAGCAGCGAGACTCTTGATCGCCCAATATTGGAAGAAGGAAGAGTTACCCACAATTCAAGAATGGACAATAAAGGTCATGAATCTAGCAGAGATGGCGAAGATATCGGCCTACATGAAGGATCACTTGAATGAAAAATATATATTGGACTGGAAAAAATGGATTGATTATATTCAAATTAAATATCACTCAAAAAAACTTCAAATAATATATGAATAGTTTAGGATTTTTTATTAGTATAAAGAGCCTAAATGGATTTGGGTGTGAAAGTAGTAGGGTTAGGGAGAGATAATAGTTAATATAGAATTTAAGTATGTATGATTTTGAGGGAATTGATAATTTGATTTCACTCTGGGAAGTTCGAGGAGGGGGGGAGGTTGGGGGGAGGAAAGAGATTAGTGTAATTGTTATGGGGGAAAACTTTTATACACATCTTTTTGACTTATTTTATATTTCTTATATAACCTTGAGTGGTCGTGGTTTGTAATATGAGAAATAATGTTTGAAAAGTTTCCCATTATGTCAGTTTGTATAACTTTGATAAAAATTAATAAAACTTTTTTTCAAAAAAAAAAGAAAAAGAAAAGACCGTTCAGGTAAGTTCAACGGTCCTTCTCCAATGCACTTGCAAGGAGAGTCCAACGAGGGATATGCCCAAGCCTTATATAGAGGGAGGGATAGGCTGGACCAGGGGCGTCGTAGTAGAGCAAACCCCTTGTAACACACGCCTTCCAAAGGCTGCCTCAGATGAGGCAAAGGAATCTATGCGATGTTTAATAAACGTAGATGGCGCCGCCCACGTAGCTGCCCTGCAGATGTCTTCGAGGGATGCCTGTGCAGTCCAGGCTGCCGAGGCGGCTGCGCTACGTGTGGAGTGTCTGGTTATTCCCTGGGGAATCTGGTGACCCTTTGCCCTATATGCCTCGGAAATACAGTCACATAGCCAGCGGCTAACCGTCTGAGAGGACACCTTGTTTCCCTTAGAACCTTGGGAAAATGATACAAACAACGCTTCTGAGATCCAAAATGATTGAGTCCTTCGGATGTAGATTTTCAAAGCTCGGCGCACATCTATTTTGTGCCACCTCAGCTCAGAAGGATGAGTCCCATATGAGCAAAAATCTGGAAGAACCACCTCCTGAGCCCTATAGAACCAGGAGTTTACCTTCGGTACGAAGGCCAGGTCTAATCATAACACGACCCGGTCCGGATGAAATTGGCAAATGTCCGATCTTACCGACAAAGCCGAAATCTCCGACAAATGCCTGGCCAAAGTGATCGCTACCAGGAAGGTAGTCTTTATTGAAAGAAGTCTTAAAGAGATTGACCTGATAGGTTCAAAAGGAGGTGCTATCAACGCTTGTAGGACCAATGGCAGGTCCCATGTTGGGTATCTATGTATAGTCGGAGGCCGAACATTAGAGGCCCCTCTCAAAAAATCCTTAATCCAAGGATGGTGCGTTAGAGGGCGGTAATAGTCCTGACCGAGTATGGTGCATAAAGCTGCTACATGTCTGCACAGGGTGTTTGGGGTGAGCCCTTTATCCAGGCCTGTGTGAAGGAAGATCAAAACCGTGAGCGGAGAAGCTGTTTGTGGGTCAACTCCCTGATGTTGACAAAATTTACAAAAGGCCGACCAGAGGGTTTGATAAATGCATCTGGTTGATGGCCTACGAGCTGCCTGCATGGTAGCGATGACTGTGTCAGGTATCCGTTGACGTCTCAAGCGAGATCCGAGAGGATCTTCCTGATTACCTTCGGAATTATGCATGTTGGTGGAAAGGCATAAAGCAGTCCTCGGGGCCACGGGTGGCGTAGTGCATTTACTCCCTTCGCACCCAGCGAGGGGAAGCGGGAGAAGAATCGCTGAAGTTGCGTGTTCGTGGTTGTGGCAAATAGGTCGACCACCGGCTGACCGAACCGACGGGTTATTTCCTGGAAAATTCTCGGTTCTAGTCGCCATTCCGCCGGATCTATGATCGAGCGGCTCAGCCAATCCGCTTGTACATTCTCTTGCCCAGAGATGTGTTCCGCAGTGAGGGATGCTAAGTGAACCTCGGCCCACCTGAAAAGCTCCTCCGATTCCCGCATCAACCTTCTGGATCTCGTGCCCCCCTGGTGGTTGATGTGAGAACGTGTTGCCATGTTGTCCGTAAGCACTAGGACATCCCGTCCTTGGTCTAGATGTGTAAAGCTGTGTAGAGCTAAGGATACTGCCTTGAGCTCTAGGTAATTGATGTTCACCTCTTGCAGATCTTGAAGTGTCCACAGACCTTCGGCCACCTGTCCCGACGAGTGGGCTCCCCAGCCTGTCAGGCTGGCGGCTGTTGTTATTGTAATTGGTGTGTGTCCACGGAAGTGTGGACATTGTTGAATTGCTGACGAAGTCCACCATTGAAGTGACCGTCTGAGTTGTGAGGTGAGGGTCACCCTTTTGTGAGTGTGACTGGATTTTTTCTTTTGAAATGGTAGAAGAAACCACTGAACTGGACGCAGATGGTGTCGGGCCCATGGTACTATGTCTATGCAAGACACTAGTGTGCCTAACAGCTTGGACAGAAAGGAAAGTGGAATCTTCTTGTGAATTCTCAATGTGTCCAGTAGAGTTCGTATATTGCTCTGTCTTTCCGGAGACAGGTAAACTGTACATAGGTTTGTGTCTATAATCGTGCCTAGGTGTGCTAGGTGCATGGTTGGAGTTAAGTGACTCTTGTCGAAATTTATCATGAAGCCATGGGATTGAAGCATCTGGATGGTTAAAGTCAGGTCCCGATGGGCCTGGTTTGAAGATTTTGAGAGAACTATTATATCGTCTAGTTACGCCATAAGATGTAGTGACTGTTGTCTGAGGTTGGCTGTGAGAACGTCCAACAATTTTGTAAAAGTCCTTGGCACTGATGATAGGCCAAACGGCATTGCCTTATATTGGTAATGCACCCCTTCTATGCAAAACCTGAGGAATTGTCTGTGTGTTGGATGGACGGGCACATGAAGGTATGCTTCCCTGAGGTCGATGGAGGTAAGAAAATCACTGTGACGGATGGAGGATAGAATCAAGCGGAGGGAATGCATTTTGAACCTCTTGTAACGAACATAGAGGTTCAGATGGCGCAGGTTCAAAATTAATCTGCATCCCCCTGAAGCCTTGGGGACCACATAGATGATTGAATAGAATCCCTTGCCTCGTTGCAGTGGAGGTACCTCCTCGATTGTCTCTATCTCCAGTAGGTGATTGACTTCCTGACATAATAATTCCCTTTTCAGGTGGTTTGTAGCCAGTGGGTTTGGAGGTAGTCGAGAATATTCGATTTTCAGCCCTTGGGAGACAGTGGATATCACCCATGCGTCTGAAGATGTGATTTCCCAGGAGCTTGTGAAATTCTGCAGCCTGCCCCCGAGCGGATAGTGGTCCGCCGAGTAATTTGTTATGTTTGTATCTCCTGTGGCTGGCGCCTCTAAAAGAACGCCGTCCTTGTTGTGAGCCCCTACTGCAATCCGTGAAATACCTGTCTGAACGGTACTGTCCCTGGTTATATGAGCCCTGAAAATAGGGCCTCGGGCCCTGGGAGGAGGCCGAGGTGGGCTCTGGTCGAAAGGGCTGTCAACGGGCAAATGGGGTGAAACGTCTGTCGGGTTGTCTGTTTGACCTTGGAAGGACTTTTTTCTTATCCTTATCCTCAATGAGGACCTTCTCTAATGACTGGCCGAATAATTTGTCGCCTTGAAAGGGAGCAGCCGCTAGATGCCATTTTGACTTTGTGTCTGCCTGCCAGCTTCGAAGCCATATCATTTTTCATGATGACACTGCTGCTGCCATGGCTCTGGAAGAGAACTTTGCTGCATCGAGTGTGGTGTCTGCTGAAAACTCCGCAGCTGCTAAGATTTTGTTTAGATCTTGCCGTAGACGGCTATACTCCGGGTTGACCCTAGTCTGCATTTCCTGGATCCATAATGTATTGGCACGATTAAAGAATGACACTGTGGAAGCCACGTGGAGGGCCCATGCCGCCATCTGGTGTGTTTTCCGCACTAAGGTTTCCATCTTCCTGTCCTCGGGCTTCAGGCTGTCCGCCAGTTCTGAGGGGACCAAAGCATTGGACACGAGGCTGGCCACCGGTTTGTCTACTGTCAGAGAACCCAGTAAGGCCTCCATCTCCTGGTCGAACATGTAGAATTTTCTCTCCACTATTGGAGGACTGTGGGCTGCTGTTGGGTACAGCCATGGCCTTTTGACATTCTCTATGAACAGTTCCGATGAGGGGATGTGTTCTGCCTCCCTCTGGTGCACCTTGAACAGGCCACCTGTTGTGGCAGTTGTTGGTGTTGCCCCGGCCTGCTTTCCCTCACCTGCTTCGTCTATGGTCTGCTTGGCTTTGTTCAGTAAGACCTGAAACAGTGATTGTTTAAAAAGTCCCGTAAAGGCCGGGGGTTCTGGGATATCCTCCTCACCAGACAGGTCTTCCTCCGCATCACTATTCCTGCGTCTTGGTCTCACATCCTCCTCCATAGATTCTGGTAAGGATGGAGGGGCTTGCACAATCCAGGGGTCTCTAGCTCTAGGGCGTGGAGCAGCTGCTGCATGTTGCTATGTTCCTGTTGCCAGGCCATGCAAATAAGTGTTGGCAATGATATCCTGCAGGGCTGGGGGAATGTTCTGCCATGTGTCCTACGAAGTGCGTAGACCCGCCGCTGTTGGACTGAATGTGGCAGCAGGCATTTGACCATACTGCGTTACATAGGAAGCCTGTGGGGGTGGCGGGATGTTAGGCCAGCTGGGAGTTTGTCTAAGAGGACTTTATGTCTCTGGTACTGGTAAGAAAGGGCGGTCCGGTGACCAGTCCTTATCCGTTGCCGAGCCTGCGACCCCTGTAATTATCCTGGGGGAGGCCGGTGGTGGAATGGGTCCCAAAAGGAGGCTAGCTTGTGGTGGTGATGCTACTGACAGCAGTTGTCTTTGGGTAGCCTCAAGTTGCTTTTCAAGTGCCTTAATTCTTTTTTTCTGCCTCTCTAAGAGAGGAGCATTGAGAAGACTTGGCCTTGGGCTTGTCTGATTTAGGCTTCTCCCTCGAGGTGGTAGGTCTAGCTGCGACTGCAGCTTCCTCCCCCACTTGATCTGCCATAATTTTCCTTTTTAAAACACTCACTGCGACTTTTTGTGTGAAAAGGAACCGATAAACTCTCACTCTATTCACATGCCTCGTGGAGAATGGTGGATGGTGCCTCACGCCTGCGTGTCTCTAGGGCAGATTTCACTGTCGCCTAAATGACGTGTATATGAAGGAGGCTCTGTTCTCCGCCTCCTTCTAATTAATCTCCGTGCTTGTGCGTTTTACAAAGCTGGCCTTCTAGTTGCTATGGCAACCTCCGCTGTTTCCAAATGAGCCCTGGGCTGCTGCCTATTTCGGAGCCTCCAAAATGGCCGCCGCCTGGTTGTCAAGGCAACGGAGGGCTTCCCGCCTGGTAACGGCACCAAAGTTAAAAAACCTCCCCCTCGCTCGGCTTGGATTCCGAACGTTCCCTCACGAGCCAACTCAACCCTTTCGTCACCGACTTTAAAGTCTTAGGAATCCTCCTGCTGTGGCCCGGTATATTCGCTGGGGGTGGCAGACCCCCCCCCAGCGGCAACAGTCTCCTTTTTCCCGGGTGTGACTGCGAAGGTCAGTGACCCAGTAGCTCCCTCCGGCCTGAGAAATATCGGCCTTTTTGTGCGATGGGTGGAGGGGGGAGCAGCAGCTCCAAGGGTGGTACCCTCTGAGGGTAGTAACCCTGAGCTTCTAAGGAGGGGCCTGTATCGGTCGATCTTCATCCTGTAATAAAAAACAGATAATGTTAAAATAAATTATATACGAATTCGCTTCTAAACTATTGAAGTTTTTGAGAAGAAAAACTCAGAGTCCCTGTTACTCCGACTGAGTTTTTAAGACTGAAGGGTTAGGGGCGGTGCCTACCTAATATTAAAATTAAACTCAGTCCCTACCAATCAGACTGGAGTATTACCCACGTTGGACTCTCCTTGCAAGTGCATTGGAGAAGTGAGCCAATCTCAGTGCCTATGTGTCAACCTTCGCTGTGCTACTGCATTCTTTTGCTTGGTTGTCATAGAGAAGGGGAGGGGTAGTTTCAAGGAGGGGGTTTGGGAAGTGTGCAGGAGGAGAGTTAACTTTCGATTTCCCAGGTGCCAGGAGGAGCCCGTTAGATGGAATTCCTGAAATGTGATGGGAGGAGCAACATCGGGGCACCTGATGCATCTGGACACTGGAAATTGGGCAAATGCCCAACAGGAGGTGGATTAGGGGGGGGGGGGTTGATATGTGTGTAACGCGCCATTTTCCCTCAGACTTTGCTTTGCTTTCGATGCTTCAAGTTCTGATTTTGATAAATTCACTTTGAACCTTGACAAAAAGACTCCGAGTTTTATTTGTCTGAATTCTGACTGGCAGCCTTGACATTAAGCAAAGTCTGAGGGGAAAATGGCCAATTGGATGGATCCATGGCGGGGAGTAAACTGGCCACCCATGAGACAGGAACTCTCATGATGACAATGGGCTCCCACCAAGAGACTATATAATTTATTGTGGGCCCTTTGCCTGATAGTGCAGTTATTTTGGGGCTACCCTGGTTGCAGGAATGGAACTGGCGTACCGGGGCGGTCACTATCACCTACAAAGGAAAGGAGGAATTGGGGTTTGTGCTAGCAGAACTGGGGAGGAAGCCCCCCCCCCCTGTGGAGAAAATTGCAGGTGAAGGAAAAATCCCCAGGGAATATTGGGATTTGAAAACGGTTTTCAGCGAAAGGGAAGCTGACAAATTGCCACATTAAGCAAAGTCTGAGGGAAAATGGCCAATTGGATGGATCCATGGCGGGGGGTAAACCGGCCACCCATGAGACAGGAGCTCTCATTATGACAATGGGATCCCACCAAGAGACTATACAATTTATTGTGGGTCCTTTGCCTGATAGTGCAGTTATTTTGGGGCTACCCTGGTTGCAGGAATGGAACCCCGGAATTAACTGGCGTACCGGGGTGGTCATTATCACCTACAAAGGAAAGGAGGAACTGGGGTTTGTGCTAACAGAACTGGGGAGGAAGCCCCCCCCCCCCCAGTGGAGAAAATTGCAGGTGAAGGAAAAATCCCCAGGGAATATTTTTTCCAAACAGGTTCACTTTGTGGCATGCCCCAAAATCCCCACTTCCAGGTCACTGGCAAAATTGTTTATACATGTATATCGTCTGCACGGAGTTCCTGAGTGAATCATATCGGACCGAGGAGTACAATTTACCTCTAAATTTTGGAAAGAGTTTTTAGGATTGCTGGGTACAAAACAGGGCCTGAGTTCGAGCCATCACCCTCAAACCAATGGGGTGGTGTGAGAGGGCTAACTCCGTACTAGAGCAATACCTTAGGTGTTATTTGAATTATCAACAAGATAACTGGCGTACTGGGGCGGTCACTATCACCTACAAAGGAATGGAGGAACTGGGGTTTGTGCTAGCAGAACTGGGGAGGAAGCCCCCCCCCCCTGTGGAGAAAATTGCAGGTGAAGGAAAAATCCCCAGGGAATATTGGGATTTGAAAACGGTTTTCAGCGAAAGGGAAGCTGACAAATTGCCACATTAAGCAAAGTCTGAGGGAAAATGGCCAATTGGATGGATCCATGGCGGGGGGTAAACCGGCCACCCATGAGACAGGAGCTCTCATTATGACAATGGGCTCCCACCAAGAGACTATACAATTTATTGTGGGTCCTTTGCCTGATAGTGCAGTTATTTTGGGGCTACCCTGGTTGCAGGAATGGAACCCCGGAATTAACTGGCGTACCGGGGTGGTCATTATCACCTACAAAGGAAAGGAGGAACTGGGGTTTGTGCTAACAGAACTGGGGAGGAAGCCCCCCCCCCCCAGTGGAGAAAATTGCAGGTGAAGGAAAAATCCCCAGGGAATATTTTTTCCAAACAGGTTCACTTTGTGGCATGCCCCAAAATCCCCACTTCCAGGTCACTGGCAAAATTGTTTATACATGTATATCGTCTGCACGGAGTTCTTGAGTGAATCATATCGGACCGAGGAGTACAATTTACCTCTAAATTTTGGAAATAGTTTTTAGGATTGCTGGGTACAAAACAGGGCCTGAGTTCGAGCCATCACCCTCAAACCAATGGGGTGGTGTGAGAGGGCTAACTCCGTACTAGAGCAATACCTTAGGTGTTATTTGAATTATCAACAAGATAACTGGAATGATCTCTTACCGTTCGCAGAGATGGCCTATAACAATTCACTACATAGTAGTACAGGGTTCACTCCTTTTAAATTGGTAAGTGGACAGGTATTTGTACCAATCCCCGAATTACGCCAGGATGAGTTTCATCACCCATCTTTAAAGGATTGGGTTATTCAACTTAAGGCAGTCTGGCCCGTAGCGCGGAAGGCACTGGATGAGGCTCAACATACCCATGAGGCCCAGGCTGATAAGAAAAGGATGGCCGCAGTGGATTATAGGGCGGGGGATAGGGTTTATCTTTCAACTAAGTTCTTGAGGACCACGCAACAGTCGAAGAAATTGAGAACTAAGTATGTGGGACCTTTCCAATTGTACAGGTTGTGAATTCAGTTGGAGTTGCCAAAAGAACTAAGGAAAGTACACCCGGTTTTCCATGTAAGTTTACTAAAACTGGAACGGACAAGTGATTTGTGGCTGCCACAACCAGATCCCCCCGCCCCATTACTCATTGAGGGTGAGCAACATTTTGAGATTAAAGAGGTGTTGGATTCTAGGAAAACCAGAGGGAAAACCCAATATTTGGTTGCTTGGAAACATTTCCCTGTGTCTCATGCTGAATGGGTTGATGAAAAAAACATGAATGCCCAGAGGGAAATTGATCATTTTAGGATGAAATACCCTGATAAGCCTTGATGATGAAATGTATATATTGGTGCTCTTTGTTTTCTTTTCTTTTTCAGGACCGAAGTCCCTTTTTTCCAGGGGGGCCGAATGTCAACTTTCGCTGTGCTACTGCATTCTTTCGCTTGGTTATCATAGAGACGGGGAGGGGTAGTTTCAAGGAGGGGGTTTGGGAAGTGTGCAGGAAGAGAGTTAACTTTCGATTTCCCAAGTGCCAGGAGGAGCCCGTTAGATGGAACTCCTGAAATGTGACAGGAGGAGCAACGTCGGGGCACCTGATGCATCTGGACACTGGAGACTGGGCAAATGCCCAACAGGGGGTGGATAGGGTTTTTTTGATATGTGTGTAACGCACCATTTTCCCTCAGACTTTGCTTTGCTTTCGATGCTTCAAGTTCTGGTTTTGATAAATTCACTTTGAACCTTAACAAAAGGACTCTGAGTTTTATTTGTCTGAATTCTGACTGGCAGCCTTGACGCTATGCAACCCAAGATGGACTTGAGTGATTGCATTTTGAAGCACTTGTATGTGATGTATATATTGAGCTGTTTCAAATTGAGAATGGCCCTCCATCTCCCTGAGCTCTTGGGGACTAGGAAGAGGACAGAATAGAATCCTAGCCTCTCCTGTCCCGGGGGCACCCTCTCTATGGCTACAATATTGAGAAGGTGGCGGATCTCTAATTCCATCAGTGCACATTTGGAGGTATCAGGCGAAATGGAACACCAGATAAACCAGCTGGGTGGATTGGGCACCAAATTCTATCATGAGGCTGAATTTTATGGTTTGTAAGGCCGAGGTGTCCAAAGATATTAGCTCCCATTGGACGACAAATTGTTGAAGCCTGCCCTCAATGGGAAGTGCCTCTCCAGAGTCATTTGGATCTCCTAAGCCTCTGAGACCCGTCTGGGAAAATGTTCTGCCCCTGTCCCTGGCAGTGGATCTTTCCTGTCTGTCAGTCCCCTGCTAGTACAGCCTCTGGAGTTGGAGATCCCCAAAGGACGACTTGGGCTAAAAGGGCAGCCTACTAAAAAATTGAGCTGAGCACCTATTTGCCCATCTACTGTATGTATTCTGGGAGGAACCTTGTGTTTGTCTCTATCCTCCACCAGAATAGGGTCAAGGGATTTGCCAAATAAGTGATTCCCCCATGGCCAATTGCATAGCCACAGCATGGAACGAGATGTGACATGAGCTACTGTGGTATGGGATGTGAATTTGGCTGAATTGAGTGTCATATCAGTGGAAAACTCAGCCGCCGCCATCAACCTATTTAAATCCTGGTGGAGTCGACAATCCTCTGTACCCAATCTAGACTTCATCTCTCTAATCCACATGAAGGAAGTGCAATTAAAGAAGGATGCAGCCATGGCTTCTCTCACTGACCAAGTGGCCACTTGTTTGGACTTTTGGAGCATAGACTTGATCTTCCAGTCATCAGGCTTAAGGCCCTCCAATACCTTTGATGGTAAAACAGCCGAGGACACAAAATTGGCGACAAGAGTGTTCACTGTGGGAAGCTACAAAAGTTCTTCAATCTCTGGGCCAAACTAATAGAACTTGCGTTCTGCTGAGGTCAGGCCAGTAGCAGCAGAAGGATGGCTCCTCTTGATAAAGAGCTTTGATTATGGTAAAAGTCAGTTTTTTTCTCTCTCTCTGGCTCAGAAAACAACCTGGCAGCAAGGACAATACTCACAGTGTTCAGAAGACTTGGCAGCTATGCCCAGTTTGGCTTTGTGCAGCAGTCTCTTGAAGAAGGTCGGATTGAAGAAGGCCAGCTGGTCTGGAATCAGGCCTTCATCATCACACAACTCTTCATTGATCCTTCACTTGTAGAGAGGCCTCACCGAGCTTGGAAGAGTGGCAGGAGTAAGTGTCTCCAACCTGCTACCAATCTCCCTGCATAGAGGCAGGAACTGTTGGGCAAGGAGACTTTTGTTGTAGGTTGATAGCAATGCCCTGTTAAAAGGCAATGGCAATCATGTCCTGCAACTCAGGCGGAAGATGTTGCTAGGCATCCATCCCCGGATGGAACCCCACCGCTGTGGGGTTGAAGGTTGCCAAAATAGGTGCCCTTGAAGGGGATAGGATGAGAGCCTGGGGAAGAATGACCCTACAGGCTGGGATCCCTTGCAAGAGAACTCCTCAAGAGCCATGACCTGAACCACTTACGGATGTTCAGGAGACCAATCCACCTCAATCCCAGTCCCTGTAGTCACCTGCAGGTTGGCAGTCTGTGGTGATGGGGAGGCAGCCTGTTTCTGAGCCTTCTCTAATTGCTTTTCCAAGACCCAAAGCCTCCTCTCACAGTTTTTAAGATGAGAACAACCCAGACGCCTTGGCCTTCCCCTTGGAGGAAGAATGACTCTTAGAATTGGCCTACTTAGGGGCAGCAGATGTGGATGGCTCCTCCCCTGCTGGATGATCAGTCTTGCCACCCATATTGGTGGTAGTGAGGCAACTGAGAATAAGGAGGCCACGAAGACACAACAGGAGTATAGTCTAAAGCAGGGACTCGAAATGAGGCCAGGAAAAGAATGGATGCTGCAAAGGTTGTGTGAAAAACAGTCACTTTTTCCACTGGTGTTGTAATATTGAAGAATCACTAAATGAACTGTTATAAGTCGAGGACTATAGGTACATAAACCACAGGCAGGCTCTTATTTTCTTCACTGGTGGTTTGCTCCTTTATTTGCCTTTATTTGCCTACTGGGACTGGGACTGGGAATCCCAGTCCCAGTCCCAGTAGTCACCTGCAGGTTGGCAGTCTGTGGTGATGGGGGAGGCAGCCTGTTTCTGAGCCTTCTCTAATTGCTTTTCCAAGACCCAAAGCCTCCTCTCAGAGTTTTTAAGATGAGAACAACCCAGACGCCTTGGCCTTCCCCTTGGAGGAAGAATGACCCTTAGAATTGGCCTACTTAGGGGCAGCAGATGTGGATGGCTCCTTCCCTGCTGGATTATCAGTCTTGCCGCCCATATTGGTGGTAGTGAGGCCACTGAGAATAAGGAGGTCACGAAGACACGACAGGAGTATAGTCTAAGGCAGGGACTCGAAATGAGGCCAGGAAAAGAATGGAAATTAAGTCCAAAGAAGCTCCCTCGCTCTCATGAGGGGGCTTTGAATCTCCACCGTCTGGGGGTTCTGGTTCTTCTGATCCTCCCTGGAGGGAAGGGGACCCAGCGAATGCTACCAGAGGTCTGGTTAGGGGTCAGCATACCCCACCAGATGTATCAGCCTAGTCTCGCGCCGGCGGTGGCGCAAAGTCAGGCAGGCTGCCATGGAAAACAATGCAATGCAGGGATTGAAGAAGAGCGGTAATACCTGGGAAAAGGATGTTTTTAAGTGTAGGCGAGGTGAAGAATGATTAAGCGATGTGTTGGTGAGTGAGGATTTCTGTAAAGACATTCAAAACTTTTTTTTTCTGTTTTTTTTACCAATGGAAGCAGAAAAGCTGGAAATCAGAACGGAAGCAGCTTTTCAGCAATGGGGCGAATAGCGAAAGCTTCAAAAGTACAGCAAGCTGTCCAAAATTGGTTCTTGTTTCCTTCAAAGAGCTTTAAATATTTTGAATTTGAATTTTATTTGGATTAATAAGGTATTCCCCCCTTCAATGAAGTTATTTTCCTTTGCATTAAATGAAGAGAATTATTAAATGTGTTACTTTTTTTTCAGTATAATTTTTTTATTTTTTCCTTCATACACTTTAGTACAATGTCAAATATCTTCTGTTTCCAGTACAATAAAATGCAGTATTTTGTTAGTAACTCTTGTATAATCCCCCCTAAAATCATAATATAAAATTATTAATTTCTCTATAAATCTTTTGTCCCTTATTGCAAATTTTTTAAAATCTAGTCTTGTCGTCCAGCAATCACAATCATCATGTATTACCTCTCTTCGTTAATGTTCCCTCAAATATATACTGACAAATTATATTTCTAACATTCTAATTAAGTGATAGGCCCCAGTGCCTCCTATTTCTCTTTACACATTTTACTTAAATCTAAAAACCCCTATATCAAATCACAAACATTGAAAATACTAAAAAAAGGAAAAAAAGGGAAAAAAAGAAAAAATATAACTAATTTCATACTTTTTAAAAATACACCATAAATCATCTATTGTTCATTAATTGCCTTTCTATGACTCTTTCAAAACCACCTCTGTTCTTATATGCCAATTTTACTTATCAAATTCAACTTGCTTTATTAATATACTTCTTTAAAAATATCTCTATTCTTAAATTCCAATTTTACTCATCATATTCAATTTGCTTTATTTGTATGTTTCAATAAAACTAGTTAAGCTTATTTTAATATAATGAACCAACCTAATACAGTATTTCCTTAATCTATTCATTAAAATAGTTTGAACCTATTTTAATATATTCAACAAATCAAATATTTCCCAAACTTCTAAGCATACTTAATACATTTTATTTAATTCAGTTAAACCTATTTTAATATAGTCAATAAACCTAAAATTTCCATAAAATTCACACATCTAATCCTAAATAAGACATCTAATAGAAGCTAATAATTAGAAATTAATCTAAATCTAATCAACCATTTCATAATCGCAACCCTTCTCATAATTCCAAATCTCTTGTATAAATCCAAGTTTCAACTTATTTCTAGTCATTTTAAATCCCCATTTCTTTCTCTTTCATTTTTTATTCTCTTATTACTAATCCCAACCAATCAATTTTATTTTTAATTCTTCTTTTATTCTGGAAATTCCAGTGCTTTTGACCACATCTTTTCCCATTTATATTTGTGCTTGTCTCAATGTGCTCATAGTAAAATCTGTGATCATCTGCCCTTTACATATCTAGGAAATTCTTTAAAATTTTTGTTATATCATCACTCAAAATTTGATAATCAAAGTATTTAATATCATGTCCACTAACTAGTAGAATTTAATTCTTATCATTGCTTAGTTCGCTTGTTGTTTCCTCAATCTGCAAATCCATAATTATATTTCCGTCTTCAAATGTTTCCTTTAATTCTGCCACATCATGTAATTTTCTATTAGCTTCAATTGTAAGATCCTTAATAGTTTGAAAAAATCCATTCATCATTCCTCTTAATTCTTTGAGGTCATCAAAGAAATGTTTACACAATTCTCTTATCTCTTGAATTTCCATTTCCATTTTCTCAGGTCTCGTATCTCCAGATGTTCCAAGCTCTTCTCAGCAGCCTAATTATATTTTGCAGAACAGTTCAAACAATTTTCAGGCTGTCAGAAGGTTTTGCAAGCCCTCCTTTGCAGAAAAAATGTCAATAATCCAGATAGATTCTCTTTCTCAAGGCCAGTGCTTAAAAACAAATTCTCTAACAAATAAATAAAAGTTCTCATAAGCTTTGACCAACAGATGGCTCCACCAATTTGTTGTTAAACAGCGATTAAAGATCATTTAAGCCAAAATTATTCCAGTTAACTATTTAAGAGTTCTTTTAAAATTCTTTTAAAGTTCTTTTAAAAAAAAATCTTTTAAATCCAATTTCAAAGCCTCAAACAGTCCAATTTTTATCCATATGGGTTTTAGAATCGCTTCCTTATTCTTCTTAATTTGCAAGTTTAAAAGTTCTGGTTTCAGTTTAGCCACTTATCCCAATTAGTCAGAAATTTCCTTTACACAGTTCTTTAAAAAAATCTCTCCTCCGGCCAAAGTGCAAGTCACAGTCAATAATTCTCCATTTCTCTTCCTCCAGCACAAAATTTACTTTCCTTTTCATTCTGGATGACATCAATTCATCAGTCCCATTTTCCGTTCGCAGTCTTCCAAGGCTAAAGGCAGTGAACTGCTTCCACTCCACTGCTGGTGGAAGCTTTTGGACGACGCCTGTGGGGTGTGTAAAAACCCCAAAACAGGCACCAGACCAGGTCCCCTTCTTCCCCTCCCCTTCAGGGAGGTTCTGGGCTGATTCAAAAGAATCAGCACCCCCCCAGACTGTGGGGGTTCCGCAATTTCCTGCAGGAGCAGAAAAATACCGTGTTGCCTTGGTGGATGACCACACCTTCTCCCTTTAAATGTGTTACTTGACTGCCATCTTTTGGTTGGAGGAGTCATTGCAAGGAGACCTATGATTTATATTTGCAACAGATGGTACCTTATTTGTTTTGGCTGGAAGAATTGAATGTGTCTGCTATGTGTTTATTCTTATGAAGAAAGGATGTTATCAAGCTTTGGTTTGGAACAAAGGAATTTTGGACAGAAGAGACATGGGAACTGACTGATTGAGACATTATATAATTGGCAAAAGAACAAATTTACCATCTGAAAAGTCTGAGGATATATTGGATAATTCTACCACAGACAGATTGGAGTCACATCTTGGCAAATATGGATTAAGGAATATGGAAATAGAAAATATGGATGACAACAGTACCTTTAAAGAAGATGATTGATAGCCACCTGGCTTGGCCCGCTTTTCCCCTCTGCTCCCTCGTCTGCCTGTGTGCGCATGTGTGTGTGTATGCGAAAGAGAGAGAGAGAGGGACGGAGGGGTGGAACTACCAAGACACAAGCGGCGTCTGTGCTAGTTTCCAAGCCTCCTGCATGACTGATTCTCTGTCTGGAAGCCCCATCTTTCCCCACCGCTCCGTGCACCCCTCGTTTCATCCTGCGCTCCAAAAGCACTTTTCTCTCTGTTTAGGAGCAGCGCTCTTCTCTTGGGGTGGGGAGAATGGAGCCCCAAGTGCTGCCTTGAAGCTCCGTGCAAGGCGCTTCCGACAATCTTCGGCCAGGCAAAAGACACTGCAGTGGCGGAGGATGCCTGAAAGCCATCTTTTTTGGATGAAATGAGGGGTGCATGGAGGGGAAGGGGGAGACGGAGTTTCCAGACAGAGAATCAGTCACACAGGAAGCTTGGAAACTAGCATAGATACCACTTGTCTTCTCCCTGACACTGAAGCGAAGGACAGAATGAGTTCTGCCATCCCTCTTTGCAACCAGGGTTGGTATGCGTGGCCAGTGGCAGGATGGCAGCAGCGGTTGGCGAAGGGCGCTCCAAAAAAAGGCTCAGCCAGAGAGAGGTAGCCCTTACCCAGCTCCTGCCACAGCTGCTCGCCCGATCCACTTTTCTGCCTGCTGGGAGGGCTCCTTGGGCAACGCCTGCCAGTCTCCTTATGGGCAGCCTCGGGGACAGCTGCCAAAGCATGGGAAGGCTACCGCTGCCACTGCCAACCGCTGCCCAACACCCCCCCCCACGCAGCATTCGATGTATAAGACGCAGCCAGTTTTTGAGGCACTTCTTTAAAGTAAAAAGGTGCGTCTTATACACTGAAAAATACGGTATGTGCCAAATTTCATCAAAATATGAGATGGTAAGGTGGGGACCACTGGTCCACTTGACATGGAATGACTCATCTCTTCATTGTAACGTATGTAGACAGTAATAAATATTTTATTTTGTTGTCTAACTTTTCAGAATTCAGAAATTAGTAAAATTTGCTTTGGAGCAAACTGAACTGATTTCATCACATTTTTGTTTACAATCAATTTTTTATTTGTATTCACCTTAAAATTTTAGAACTAAAATTAGCGTCTTGTAAAATATAGTATGAAAAACATGCTGAAAAGTGGCATTGGACTTACCTGATATGACTCTTCTCATCAGGTGGAGCCATCATTCAGGTTGGGATGTCCTCATCCAGTCAGAGGTAAGGACCGAGTCTGTTCTTACTATAAAAGGCTGAATCCATCCACTTGGGCTCCCAGTTTTATGCAAGGCCAAATTACAGACTCAACATGGCTACTTCGTAGGAAAAAGGGTCATGAAAAATCAAATGTCATTCTCCCACCCTGAAAGCCAGCGGTCCCCAAACTACGGCCCGTAGAACGCATGCGGCCTGCTGAGGCCATTTATCCGGCTCGCGGGTGAGTGACAGCGCATGAGATTTTACGCCGCCTTCCAGAGCTAACGGTCTGTTGCTGGGAGGGGCAGGAACCGTGGATTGCTGGGCCGGGCCCGCTAACGGTCCATTGCTGGGCCGGGCCCGCTAATGGTCCATGGGGGGAGGGAAGGCAGCCCCAGCAGAGAAAGAAAGGAAAGAGAGAGAAAGAAGGAGGGAGAGAAACAGAGAGAAGAGAGAACGAAAGAGGGAGAGATAGAAAGGTAGGGAGAGAAAAACAGAGGGACAGAGAGAAAGACAGAGGGAGAGAGAAAGAGGGAGGGAGAGAAAGAGAGAAAGAAAGAGGGAGAGATAGAGAGGGAGGGAGAAAGAGGGAGAGATAGAAAGGGAGGGAGAGAAAAAGAGGGAGAGAGAAAGAGAGAGAGAAAGAAAGAGTGAGAGAGAAAGAAAGCAAGAGAGAGAAAGAGAGTGAAAGAGGGGAGAAAGAGAGACATAGCAAGAGAGAAAGAGAAAGAAAGCAAGAGAGAGAAAGAAAAGGAAAGGAAGGAAGAGAGAGAGAGAGGGAAAACTTGGCAAGGAGTTGGAGACTTGCTCTACTTCGCCTCCTCCTCCTCTCGCAGGTCAGCATTAAGAAAACCGCTGGAAGGAAGACCCGCCCCCCAGCACCACTTTTTTGGTAAGCCAGGAATTTGGGAGAAATACCACTCCCCTTCCCTCCCTATTGGCTAAGACAGAGATGGAGGCAGAGAGACAGAGGGGAAGAGGGGGGAAGTGAGAGGGGGAGGGAATGTGAGAGAGAAAAAGAGAAAGAGAAAAATGAGAAAATGATGGAGGGAAAGAACAAGGGAGAGGGAAGAGAGAAGTGGAGAGGAAGGAGGGAAGGAAGGAGAAATGGATGGAACAAGGAAGGAAGAAAGGAAAGAAAGAGGGAAGGAGAAATAGAGGGAATAAGGAAGGAAGGGAAGTTGTTGATATATTGTTTTTGTAGGGCTATATATTTTTCTATTGGTATTTTACTGATAGCAATTTGGATTCCCTAGGAAACAATGATGTCAAGAAAGAGAAAAATTGATTTGGAGTGTAAGATATTCAAAGAACAATGGACTTATGATTACTTTTTCATGCAGTACAAGGAAAGAGCTGTGTGTTTGATATGCCAGAATGTAGTGGCTGTGTTCAAATAATACAATTTGCGTCGATATTATCAAACTCAACATAAAGATAAATATGATTGTTTGGTCGGAGATGTGAGAAAAGATAAAATTGAAAAATACATTGACAACTCAGCAAAATACTTTTGTGAAGCAAAAGCAGCTAAATATTTCATCACTGCGAGCAGGTTTTCAAGTTGCTAAGCTAATAGCCCGAACTGGCAGACCATTTGTGGAGGGAGAATTTGTGAAAGAGTGCCTTCTTTCTGTTGCCAAAGAGATGTGTCCAGAAAAGGCAGACTTATTTAGTACAGTTAGTCTTTCAGGATCTACAATTTCACAAAGGATTGAAGAAATGGGAGACAATTTGCATCAGCATTTGCAAAACTCTGCAAGAAAACTGTCATATTTTTCCTTGGCACTGGATGAGAGCAATGATGTTTGGGATTCTGCACAACTACTTATTTTTATTTGTGGGACAAATGACAATTTTGAAGTCACAGAAGAGTTTGCTGCACTTTGCAGCATCAAAGGTACAACTACAGGAGAGGATATTTATGAAAAGGTTTCCCAAACTGTGAAGGATTTAGAGCTGGACTGGGTTACACTAGCCAGCTTAGCAACAGATGGCGCTCCTAGTATGGTGGGATCTAAGAAAGGAGTAATTGCTAGGATCAACCAACAGATGGAAAAATGTAACCAATCTCATCCAATAGCCATACACTGCCTCATCCACCAACAAGCGCTAGTATGTAATAAATCACTGAAGTGGGACTCTGTTATGAAAATTGTGCTATCTTGTGTTAACTTCATTAGAGTCAATGCACTAAACCAGGCAATTTCAAGAATTTCTGTCTGAGCTAAATGTTCCCTGTGATGATGTGTACTACACAGGGGTCTGTTGGCTGAGTCGAGGGAGATTTCTGAGACATTTCTATGACTTGCTTCCACAGATTACAGATTTTATGATTTCAAAAAACAAAGAAGTACCAGAGCTCAATGATGCAGAATGGAAATGGCACCTTGCCTTTCTGACAGATGTAACAGAACTACTCAACAGTTTCAATGTGCAACTTCAAGGAAAAGGGAAGCTCATCTGTGATATGCAATCACATTTGAAAGCATTTGAAGTAAAATTAGGCCTCCTTATCAAACAAGTGAAGGAGGAAAATTTCTGCCATTTCCCCCTAACTCAAAATGTGTTAGCGGAAAAACCCTTGATTGCATTTCCAAAAGAAACGTGTGGATTCGGACTTCCAGGTGGAGCCCGATCGCGCCGGAGGTGCGGAAGCCGAGCTCTCGCTCCACAGCCTGCCTTTCCAGCCTGCAGGACGCTCCTTCGCGTTGCGCCAACACCCGGAGGGGTCGGCCGAGGACAGGGGGTTTCCTGGACCCCCCGGGGCGGATCGCCGCGGCCCCGGGGGTTAGGGACAGCCCCGCAGCTGCAGGGATGGAGAGCTGTGACCAGGCGGCTGCCTGGACGCAGCCATAGCGATCTCCGAAAGCGGAAGTTCAAAAAGCAGATAAAGACGTCTACAGGGAAGCAGATCGGCAGATAAGAGTGATTGACAGCACCACACGGAAACCTTTTGGTATTTGAGCAAGTTGTGAAAAGAAGATTTTAACGGAAGGCGAACATAAACAAGGGAAAAACTGTAAGTGATATCCATACGCGGAAAGAAGAACAGCCGGAACTACCTGTCTTTGTTAAACCTAATAGTACAATCTTTTAAAAAAAATTTAAGATTATAGTGTGGTGTTTCTATTTTTTCCTTATTGTTATTCATTTTTTCTGATTATATTTTTCTTCTTTTTAATAATAATAATAATAATTAAAGACTGTTTTGACATTTATTCGTTTGGATGAAATAGAAATATTTTTAATGAGTTGAATATATGATTATATGAATTGAATTGAGATTACAACATTTGAATGAAATTTTACTGAAGCTAAAATCACTCAGAATAAATTTTGGATTGCCTATTTTATTTTTCTATTTTTACAACTTTTTTCTTTTTATCTTTTTCTCTTTGGACCTTTGTGGGACTATTTTTTGTTAACACGACATTAGAGGCGCAAGGATACCTTTTTCTTTTCTCTTTTTTAACAAGAAGATATAGACTTTATTTTTATAATCACCTTAATTTGGACATTATATTGGACATTGTTTCTGGAATATTTTTGGATATTTTTATCAAAGTACAACTCATATTTGGATTATTTGGACTTATTAAACTTTCTTGGATTCCTTTTTTTAGATTTTTGATATTTTTTTCTTGATATTTTTTTTTCTTTTTATTAGTTTATGGTGTGATTATTACTATCTTATCTATTTTTTCTACTCTTTTGTATTTTTAGACTATCAGAAATAATTTTTTCTTTATTATTTATTTTTTAAATAAATTTTTCTTATTTTTTACAAATAATTTTTAAATAGGTTCTTCCCCTTTTTTCTTTCTCTTCTCTTTCTCCTTCTCTTTTTTCCTTTATTTTCTTTAACCTTTTTAAAAATCATAATTATATTCCTTCTTTCTCTTTATTATTAACTAGTTAATTATGAGCTAGAAGCCTTGTTTCTTCCCCTCCACACCTGATCCCCCCCCTCAGGATTCTAGGATTTTAGAAGACTGAATTACTTTTCTTCCCTTTTTCTCTCTACTTTCTTTCTTTGTAATTAACTCAAATAACCAATTATTGTATTAATTGAATCGAGTTGATATTCCTTGTTTTCTTGTTTACTAGTATTTTGGATGTAAATTCTTCACCCTTTAAATAACCCCTAAACAAAGTAGAAATTTTGGAATATGAAAGGTTCTCATAGGGCACAAAGTGTGACTTCGGTGACTACAATAACAACGCGAAAACAAACAACTACTCCTGCTTCGACTTCAACTTCTACACCAAAAGTTTCCCCAACTTCATCACCATTACAACAAAGGACTATAACTACAATGTTAGCTAAAGAGAAAGAAAAAGAAAAGCCACTGATGGATCCTAATTTCCAGATTATTCAAGAAGCACTAGCTGGTATACAAGAGTCACAAACTCAGACAAAAACTCAACTTGATACGAACAAAGAAGAAATGAAAATGTATCTACAAGAAATGAAGCAAGAACTGAGACAAGAAATGAAGGAGATGAAAGATGAGATAAAAAAAGAAGTTGCTGAGCTTAAAACCGAATTAACTGAAGTGAAAGGAAAGGTGGCCGAAATGGACGGAGACATAAAAATCATGCAACAAAACTTACAAGATAGTGAAAAAAGAATAAAAATGACAGAAGGGAAAATTCAAATTATGGGACAGAGAGTGGAAGAATACGAAGATCGTAACTACGCAGCCCGCAGAGATTTTGATATAGCAATAACCAACTTAGAACTCCAATCTGCGTCACATGGTCTGAGATTCCAAAATATTGATGAAGAAAGAGATGAAGACTTATCCGCAAAAATGGCAGAAGTGATAGGTGGTATCATGCAAGCGGACCCAGCAGAGTTGGTAAGAGAAATTGACGAAGTTTACCGAGTCCAGACTGGATATGTGAGACACCATAACTTACCTAGAAAAGTTCATATCAAGTTCTCAAGAAGAATTATCAAAGACGAGATACTGAGATTGACAAAAAATGAGACTTTTCAACGTAATGGGAAAGAAATCACGATTCTGAAACAAGTACCGAAGAGAGTTCGAGAGAGTAGAAGACAATACTACTTTCTTACAAGCATTTTGATCAGAAAGAACATTGTTTTTAGATGGTTGGTACCAGAAGGTTTGACTTTGGCTTGGCAGTCGACGAGAGTGAGAATAGAAAGTGTGGAACAAGCAAGATCTTTCTTAGCATGCAGCGGATTGGATAAAATTGAACAAATTCGGATAGAACCAAAGAGCAGTGATGATACGATGAGGGCCACAGGCTGTGGAGGAGAACTACTGGTAGTAGAGCAGAAACAAACTCAGGCTTCACCGGAATTAATTTTGGAAACCCGGCTTCGAGAACCAAAAGAAGTTAAAAGGTACTACAAATAAAGATGACACAAGATCTGAAAATATTTTCAGTTAACGTAAATGGATTGAACAACCCGAGGAAAAGAAATCAAGTATTAACTAAACTTAAGAAACAAAAAGCTCAGATAAATATTTTACAAGAAGTTCATATTAAAAAATCAAAACAAAGTCTTCTTAAAAACTCAAAACTGGGGAAATTATATACTAGCTTGGCCAATCAAAAGAAAAGAGGTGTTGTAATGTATATTGACGAATTAATTGAATCTAAAGAAATATATAACGACAGTGATGGAAGGATGTTGATAGTGCAATTAGACTTAGAAACAAAACCTCTTGTAATTGTCTCAATTTATGCACCAAATGATAACCAAAAACTATTTTATAAAGACTTGCACGAAAAAATTAATGAATTATCAATTGAAAATATGATAATAATAATAGGGGATTTCAATGCAATTTCAGATGATCAAGTGGATTATACTGGGAAAAGAAAGGGGGGGAAAAAAAGGTAATCTTGCCTGGGACGTTTTGGAAAATGTGTACAGAATTATCATTAAAAGATGTATGGTGAGAACAACACTTAAAAGATAAACAATATACTTTTTATTCTAACCCACACAAGACTTGGTCTAGAATTGATATGGCTTGGGCCCCTCCTCATATAATGGAACAAATTAGTAAAATAGAAATAGAGACAAATACCTGGGCAGATCATAATCCCTTATCCATATATTGGAAAGGTAAAAGGAAAATAAATAACTGGTCAATGAACAGAATAATAATAAAAGATCCAGAGTATAAAAAATGGATAGAAAAAGAATTAGAGTCTTTTTTTAAAAATAAATAAAAATATTGATACTACCCCTCAAAACTTATGGGATACAACTAAAGCTTATATACGTGGGTTAACAATATCATTTGTAGCGGAAAAAAAAAAGAGAGGAAAAATGTTATGGAAAATTGCTAGAAGAACTTAAAAGTTTAGAAATGTTAATGCAAAAAGAGGACAAGGATGACAAGTTAAAAAACCAGAGAGAATTAATAAGACATAAATTGAGATTAATAGAACAAGAACCAATTTTAGAAAAGATAAAAAGAGCAAAACAATAATATTTTGAACATGCGAATAAACCTGGAAGATGGTTGGCATATAAATTAAGAAAGGAGAGAGAAAATAGAATTATAAAACAGTTGATAGATTCAAAGGGTATAATAAAACATAGAATAGAAGATAAAAAGGAAATGCCATTGGAATTTTATAAACAATTATATAAGAAAGAAGAAACAAGTGAGGATTTAATTTTCAAATATTTAGAAAAAATAGAGTTACCAGTATTAACTGAAACACAACAGCAAAGATTGAATAAACCTATTACAGATATGGAATTAAAACAATCTATAAAGAATCAAAAAAATAATAAAGCAACTGGCACAGACGCAATACCAGTGGAATTTTATAAATTGGAGATAGAAATACTTTTTTCAAATATGCTTGAGACATATAACCAAATATTGGTAGAAGGTAAATTGCCAAAAAACATGGTCAGAAACTTTAATAACTTTAATACATAAAGCTGATACGGAAAAAGAAAAAATTGAAAACTATAGACCTATTTCATTATTAAACGTAGATTATAAAATTTTTATATCAATATTTGCTAATAGACTTAAAAGTATTATAAATAATATGATACACAGTGATCAAAATGGTTTTCTACCAGGAAGACAAATTAAGAATAACTTAAGAATGATAGTAAATACATTAGAATACTATGAGCAACATCCAGAAAAGCAAATGGCGCTTATATTCTTGGACGCGAAAAAGGCATTTGACAATGTAGATTGGAACTTTATGAAAATACAACTAAATAAGATGGAGGTAGGAACAAAGTTTTTTAATATAGTAGATGCTATATATTCTGAACAAACAGCTAAAATTATAATAAATGGTGAACAGACCAAAAAAGTAGATATACAACGAGGAGTAAGACAAGGTTGTCCAATATCGCCACTATTATTTATTTTAACATTGGAGGCATTGTTGATAAAAATAAGAGCAGATAAGGAAATAAAAGGATTGAAGATTAAAAAAGAAATTTATAAAACACAAGCATTTGCAGATGACGTGGTGTTTTTGTTTTGGAGGACCCAACAGAATCTATTTTAAACTTAATAAATTCAATTGAAGAATATGGGGAAGTTGCAGGACTGAAAATAAATAAAGAAAAGACGCAGATATTAACAAAAAATATGACTGAAACACAAAGAAAGTATTTAGGAGATTTATCAAACATGAAAATTACAAAAAAAGTGAAATATTTAGGGATATGGATGACCTCCAAAGCTGTATTTTTGAAAAATGATAATTAAATAAAATTATTAGGTCATGTTAAAAAAGATTTAGAAATATGAAGTAATTTACAATTATCATTGGTAGGAAGAATCTCTACAATTAAAATGAATATTCTCCCTAAAATTTTGTTTCTTTTTCAAGTTATTCCAATAAACCCAGGACCGAAATTTTTTGCTGAATTAAATAAGATAATAAAAAAAAATATTTGGCAAGGTAAAAAATCAAGAATAAAACAAAATTCATTAGAAGATCGTAAGGAAAGAGGAGGCCTAGGTCTCCCAAATTGGAAATTATATTACCATGCCACCGCCTTGACATGGATAAAAGATTGGTTGACCCTAGAAAACCAAAGGATGCCCAACCTAGAAGGTCACGATCTGATGGTTGGTTGGCATGCATTTATATGGTACGATAAATTAAAAACACATTCATATTTTAAAAATAATATTATTAGGAAAGCATTGATAGAAGTATGGAATGAAATAAAGAAAAACCATTTTTTAGTAATGCCAGAATGGGTTTCACCCATTGAAGCTATTACACACCCGAATTTTAAAGAAAAGGGTAAGAAACATAGGGATTTGTTAGATGATCAATTTAAATTTGTTAGATGATCAATTTAAATTGAGAACTAAACAAGAATTACATGACTTAGGTATTGACTTAGACTGGTGGCAATACATGCAGATCAGTTCTAGATATCAAACAGATGTAAAGATTTATATTTTTAAAAAAGAAAATAATGTATTGAGTAAATTATTATTCCAAAATTATCTAAAACTAATTGGAAATGTATATAAATACTTATTAAATTATAGAACGATAGGTTGGATATTGAAAGATAATATGATCAGTTGGTGCAAAAATTTAGGCAAAGAGATAAATTTAGATACATGGGAAAAAGTATGGATGTATAATTGGAAAATAACAAAATCAATTTCCTTTAAAGAAAACCAAATTAAGATGTTCTACAGATGGCACCTTCCACCATATAGAATTTCTAAAATGTTTCCGTCTGTATCGCCTATTTGTTGGAAATGTAAAAAACAAATTGGTACATATTATCATGCGTGGTGGACATGTTCTGAGACAAAAATATTCTGGAACAAAGTAGAAAATTGGATAAAGGAAATAACAAAGGAGAAGATCAAAAAATCTCCCGAACTCTTTTTATTGGGTATTGCAAATACAAAGTATAAAAAAGAAACTTATTATTTAATAATACATATATTGGTTGCGGCTCGAATAGTATTTGCACAGAAATGGAAAGAAAAAACAATACCAAAAGATATTGAAGTACAGTGGTACCTCGGTACTCGACCACAATTCGTTCCAGAAGTGTGGTTGAGAACCGATTTGGTCGAGTACCGAATTTATTTATCCCATAGGAAATAATGGAAATGGATTTAATGGTTCCCAGCCCCTGTTAATTCGCTGGGAACCAATTAAATCTATTTTCTTTATTTCCAATGGGATAAATAAATTCGGTACTCCAAGCTGCAGGAAGTGTGGGGGCTGCTGCAATCCCGGCAGCTTAAAGGGGCTGAGGAGCTCTATAAGAGCTCCAAGCTGCAGGAAGGGTGGGGGCTGCTGCAATCCCACTCCTTTCTGCTCCTTTCCTTTCCTCAATGCTTCCGCTTATTACCTGTAAGCAGCTGCAAAACTTTCTCCCTTCCGTCGGCTGCAACGGCTTCCCTTCGAGGAACAACAGCGCCGAGAACGTCACGTAATGAATGGAAGCTGCTGGAGCATCGCAAAAACACAGAAGTCCGGAGGTGGGGTTTCCTATGGAGGGGAGCCTCAGGGTAATCCCAGCAATGCAAAAACGGGCGCTTCGGCTGGCAAAAGGGGTGAATTTTGGGCTTGCACGCATTAATTGCTGTTCCATTGATTCCTACGGGAAACATTGTTTCATCTTACAAACTTTTCACCTTAAGAACCTCGTCCCAGAACCAATTAAGTTTGTAAGACAAGGTATCACTGTATATCAATTTATAAAAGTGAATTCTAAACTTTCTGTCTAAATGCTTTTTACCTTCTAACTCTTCCTTCACCCATACCCCCCCTTGAACTGTTTGTTTAACAGTTCTAAATTCCTGTAATTAACGCTGTGCGGCGTATGGTGGCCGTGGTTTTTCCATTTTTTTTCCTGATCTACACTTTATCTAAGGTCAGTTTGGATTGAACAAGATATCCAGTCGATTAAAGGTTTTCAGAATTTTGTGTTTGGTCACTATCCATATTTTCCCTATGTACTACCCTATTTTAATTTGAAATTTGTCTTTTTTTTCCTTTTTGCTACCCAATCATAAAATTTCCCCCAAATTTCATAGTATCTATAATCCTCCTTGTTTTTAAGTTTTTGGGTAAGTCTGTCCATTTCTGCACAGTCATATATTTTCTTAATAATTTCTCTTTCTGATGGTGTATCCTCTTTTTTCCAATTCTGTGCAATTGTAATTCTTGTGGCTGTAATTATGTGGTGGATCAGGTAGAAATCATCCTTTTTACATTTCAGATCTATTATGCCCAAAAGAAACGTCTCTGGTTTTAATTTTAGTGTGATTGTTGTAATATCTTGATCCAAGTTTGAATTTTTCCCCAGATCTTTTTTATACGTGGACATGTCCACCATAGGTGGAAAAAGGATCCGCATTTGTTGTTGCACCTCCAACAGTTTGGCTTCAGATTAGGGTAAATTTTAGCTAATCTAACTGGGGCTAGGTGCCATCTATAAAACATTTTTTGTAAATTTTCCTTGTATGGTACTGATTTTGTTAATTTAAGATTTTTCCACATTTGCTCCCATTGATCTAGATAAATATTGTATCCTATATTTTGAGCCCAACTAATCATATTTTCTTTTACTATCTCAGTTTCCATTTTATATCCCATTATATAATTATACATTCTAGTTATAATTTTTTTTTCATGTCCAGATAGTAATTTATCAATTAAACTGTCTTTTTCCTGAATTCCCTCTTTCTTTTTGTCTTTGTTCCATTTTGTCCAAATTTGAGAGTAGGGCCACCAGTCAATATTAATATTTTGATTTTCTAATTGTTGCCTTGTTTTAATATTCCCCGTCTCATCAAGTATGTGGTTATAGGTCAGCAATTTTTGGATTTGAAATAGATTAACGTGCATAAGAGCTTCCACGGTAGAGTACCACCTTGGAATTTTAGGGTAATGCTCTTTTTTAATTTTCAACCAAGTATTCATTAGGGAATCTCTAACCATATGGTTTTTGAAGTATATTGGAACCTTATCTTTTTCGTTCCATAGAAAACCGTGCCATCCCTGTAAAATATTGTGCCCTTCTAATGCCAGTAATCTTTGATTTTGAAGATTTATCCAGTCTTTTAGCCAAAGCAGAACCGCTGATTGGTAGTAGCTTTCAAAATTTGGTAAGCCAAATCCACCCTGATTGGTAGTAGCTTTCAAAATTTGGTAAGCGAAATCCACCCTGAGTAACTCTGTCTTGTAAGAATTTAAATCTTACCCTTGGCTTTCCCCCCTCCCAGATAAATTTGGAAATGGTTGTGTTTATTTTTGTAAAGAAGTTTTTATTCAGTTTTACTGGGATGGTCTGAAATAGGTATAAAAATTTAGGTAAAATAGACATTTTAATTGTAGCGATCCTCCCTGATAATGAAATATGAATTTTGTTCCATCTAATTAACTGTTGCTCCGTTTTTTTAATGAGTGTGTCATAGTTATCTTTTTGAATCGTACTACATCTTTTAGTTAATGTTATACCCAAATATTTTACTTTTTTAACAATTTGAATTCCTAAGTTTCTTTCTAATTCCTGCTCTTGTTTAAGGTCCATATTTTTGGTTATGATTTTGGTTTTTTGTTTGTTAATTTTTAAACCTGCTACTTCTCGATATTGTTTTAATTCTTTCATTAAATATTCACCAGCATCTATAGGGTCATCCAAATTAAATACCAAATCGTCCGCATAGGCCTGTACTTTAAATTCCCGTTTCCTAACCTTCAGGCCTGTAATGCTTACATTAGTTCTTACTTGGTTAAGCAATGTTTCCACGGCTAAAATATATAGAAGCAGGGATAGCAGACAACCTTGACGAACTCCTTTTAAAATTTGGAACGAATTAGTTAATTCACCATTGATTATAATTTGGGCTGACTGAATATGGTATATAGTTTGTATCATTTTTATGATTTTTGAGCCAAATTCCATTTTTTTAATTAGTTCCAGGATAAATTCCCATCTCAGGTTATCAAAAGCTTTTTGGGCATCTAAAAATATTAACGCTAATTGTCTTTCCGAATGTACCTCGTAGTATTCTAAAATATTCAATATTGTTCTAGTGTTATTCCGTATGTATCTTCTATTAAGCTTGCTTAATTTCTATGCATCTCTCCCCTCTGAGACATATTCTAATCTCAGGAACCATGCACTCAAAATGGCAACCATCTTTGGCAGCACTTACGTCTGTGAACAGACTTTCCAGAATGAAACATCTGAAATATCCAACAAGATCTAGACTAACTGATGCACACTTACATCACTTGTTACGGCTAGCAGTAACAAATATGGAAGTGGACATTGACCATCTCATCAGTCAAAAGCAGGCCCATAGTTCCCATTGAAATACTGGCAAGTTTATTGATTTAAATTTACTTTAAATTTATTTGTTCCCATTTTGTTTTTTACTTTAAAATAAGGTTTGTGCAGTGTGCATAGGAATTTGTTCATAGGTTTTTTTAATAGTCCGGCCCTCCAACAGTTTGAGAGACAGTAAACTGGCCCCCTGTGTAAAAAGTTTGGGGACCCCTGCTGAAAGCCGTCCTGATGCAGCTATTGGCCAAAGGAAGAAATAATATTTCCTCTTCCCAGAAAAAAGGAGAAAAAATAAAAAACAATAAAAAATGCTAATAAACTATTCTATAGCCTTCTTGAGGATATAAAACCTCCCCTTCTCTCCAGAGGGTGGGACAATGATGGCTCCACCTGATGAGAAGAGGCATATCAGGTAAGTCCAACGCACTTTCTCCATCCTGGATGGAGCCATCATTCAGGTTGGGATGTACCAAAGCCCCAAGTCTCTCAGGTGGGTCTGATGTCCTGGAGGTTCTAATATGGTTCTTCATGTACTCGCTGCAATGCCCTGCAACCAAATGCAGCATTAGCCAATGCAAACTTGACAATTTTGTCGTGGATAAATTGAGTTGGTGACGACCATGTAGCTGCTCTACAGACTTATGTCAAAGGGGCCTGAGCGGCCCAGGCTACCAAGATGACTGCACTATGAGTAGAGTGTGCTGTGATTCCTGATGATCTTGGCAAGGCCTATAGTTCACATGCCTTTGCAATGGTTCCTCGGATCCAGCATCCTATGGTTGAAGACCCATTGACTGTGCTATGAATACCAGTAGGAGAGACTCCATTTTGTGAATTCATTTTGCTCTTTTCAGGTAAATTCACAGAGCCCTGTAAATGTCCAAAATATGCCAGAGATGTTCTGTAGGACAAGAAGGATTCGCGCAGAAGGATGGAAGGCTGAACTGATTTTAGGATGAAAGAGGGGTCGACTCTGAGGATGAAATCGATCTGGATGAAATACACATACGTCATCCCGCATGGACAGGGCATACAGTTTTGGAAGCCGGTGGGCTGATGTAATGCCTAACAAGAAGGCTACCTTGTATGATAGATGTCTGAGTGAGTGTCAGCAAACCAAATAGCATCTGAGAAATAAATCACATTCCACTCCAGTGCTCTCACCCAAGGTTTGATTTATTAGCAGAGCCATGTTGGCTTCGTAACTGTCATTCCAACACTAAATTCTAGGTGGTTCCCACCCCCAGGTTAAGGTTCATTTCACCTCCCCATACCCATAAGTGCAATCACGGGGTCCAATCCGGTGCAGGGATTCACTGATGTCCTCATTTGTTCAGTTGACCTTGGACTCTGTGTAAAGGAATTTGCTGTGGTATTTAGCGTCTCTCTCTCTCTCGCCCCTCCCATTTCCCTATTGCTGTGTTACTATGACAGGCCAAAGCCTCCAACTCTAAATGATGGCTTTCAGCCTGACAGGCGACCCCCCCCTTCCACAAACACCCATTTCCTGGAATGATAGAATAAACACATAGGGGTTAGTACCGCTTTCAAACCAAATGTCAGCGAACCAAATAGCTTGAGCAATAAATCAATTCCAAGTCTGTGCTTCTCGCAGGGTAAGATTTATTAACAGCCATGTCTGGATTCGACTGGAATCATTCCAACTCTGAGTCCCTTAGATTACATCCAGGTAAAAACCCCATCTCACATCCCCACACCCACAAGTGCAGTCATGAGGGCCAATCCTATGTAGGATTCCTAATTCCTTCCTGTGTTTGTTACTATGGCATCTAGAGAAAGGAATGTGACCCAGTCTTTAGTAACTCGGTTAAGGGCAAGGCAACTTCTGCGAAAGCTGGAATGAATTGCCGGTATAAATTTGCAAATCCTAAGAAACTCTGTAATTGCTTGCGTGTGCGGGGAGCTTGCCAATCAAGCACTGCCTTCACCTTGGTTGGGTCCATCTCTATGCCTTTGCTAGATATGCGGTATCCCAAATAGTCTACTGACGTCTGGTTTAATTTGCACTTGGAAAGTTTCACATAGAGCTTAGCAGACAAAAGCTTCTTCAAGACTTGCCTCACCAACTTGACATGGTCAGAGAGGTTCTGGTTGTAGATAAGGATGTCATCTAAGTACACAAGAACCCCATTGTAGAGATGGGCGTGTAGAACTTCATTTATGTACTGCATGAACACGGCAGCGGCCCCTTTCAGACCAAATGACATCACTCAAAATTGGAAACTCCCTAATGGGCAGTTGAAAGTGGTTTTCCACTCATCCCCTTCCTTTATTTTGATGTGGTAATAAGCCTCCCTTAAGTACAACTTGGTAAAGTATTTCCCCTTGGCTAGATGATTTAGTAAGTCCTTCATGAGGGGGAGGGGATGTGTTTTGCACACACACTGCATTAAAGTTCCGGTAGTCTACGACTAAGCGAACGCCTGTCCTTCTTAAAGAGAACGGGGGCTGCTGTCCTGGAATTTGCGGGCTGGATGAATCCCCTCTTTAAATTGGTGCCTACGTAGTTTCTCAGCTCTCCCAATTCTTTCAGTGACATTGCGTACATTCTAGGTTTTGGGAGAGTTGCCCCGGTTCAAATTCTATCGCACAGTCAGTAGGTCTGTGAGGGGACAGTTCATTGCAATCTTCCTCACTGAAAACTCTTCCCAAGTTTCTGTATTCCAAGGGCACCTTCAGGAGATCTGAAAGTGTACCTTCCTTCATTGCAACCACTGCTAAGGACCCATCTGGCTCCTCCCGGGGAGGAGGTTTTCCCCTGTCAGTCTCTAGAAAAGGTTTAGAGCCCAAGGGGATGAAAAGCTTACGATGCCCACCCTCCCAATGAAAAGTGGGAGTTCATTCGTCCATCCAGGCCAGGCCCAATATAATTGGTTCCGACATCTTGGGGGCGACTATGAATCTCAAGAGTTCACGGTGCCGGCCTATCTGCAGCTCCACTAACTCAGTCAGGAGTGTAGCAGGAACTCCACCCACTAGAGAGCCATCCACCTGCTGGAACCAGATGGGTTTTGCTAAAGGCCTGGTCTGGATTTTTAACTTCTCCACTAAGGTTTTGCTAATAAGGCATCTTGAGCACTCTGTATCTATCAGAGCCCGCATTTCTTCCTCTTCCCCTGTGGTCATTGCTTTAATCCTTGCTTTAATGATGAACGGATGGATGGGCTCACTCACAATTGGGTCGTTCACTCTACTGGGCTTCTCATTCCAATTGGCCTGATTCCTGAAGGAATAGGGTTTTCACCTTTAACAAAATCCTCAGGAGGGCACAGCTCTGTAGTTTGAAAGGCCCAGAGACTCTGCAGAGGGGCTTCTTCAGATCCTCTTTCTGCTACTGGGCATGGCTTAGGTTTTGGGGAGAGAGGGGCGTCAAACAGTCTGTCCCCTTATGACCAGTCTGGTCACATCTGTAGCAATTTGTTCCCCTCATAACCCCTGAACAAGGGGAGCCCAGCTGACAAGGGAAAAGGCAGCCTCTTGAAAAATCCTTTGTTGCGTGGGGCGGGGGAGGTCCCTTCTCAGCAAGAATTACATCAAAGTGACTGCTGTGACATACCAGTCTTGAATGGTCAGCTGTCTCCCACCTGCAGTTCACACACCTCTCTCAACTTTGGATCAAGGGAACTTTTGAAAATATGGATCAAGCAGTTCTCTGGCCACCCTTTCAGGCTATAGGCAAGCATTTGAAATTCTTCCATAAAATTCTTCACAGGCTTTCCTGCCTGTTTCAATTGAACAATTCTAGTCTCAGTTTCTAACTGTCTTGCTACACTATTCGGCTCAGAAGCACTCTCATTATGCAATTTAGGAAGCAGTCTGCCATTTGCAATCAGAGGAGCAGGAGAAGGGGGGCCGAGCAGGTTTTGAAATTCCCCAACAAAGGAATCCCGTTGATATGCATCCGGCTGGCCTCTATCTTGCAATTCACTTAGGGAGTCAGCAATGGGGGTGGGAGGGAAGTCTACATTATTCATTTTTGCCGTGTAGAGAGGCAACTTCAGGAGGCCATGGGGATCTTCAGAAACCCATGGGCATCTCAGCCACCCCCAATCAGGAAGATAGATTGTTTCTGACTTGTTCATTACAGCCCCAAGCCTGCCCCCCCCCTCTTTACCTTTGCAAAGTTGAACGCTGTCTGGCTCCTAGTGCAGAGAGAGGGGGTGTAGGAAATTCCAAGACCTTCCACCTTCAGATTCTTGGTTAATTCTCTCTGTTCCATTCTTCGGATTGGGGGTGAGAGTTGGAATTGAAATGTCAGGGAACCAAATAGCTTGAGCAATAAATCAATTCCACGCCTGTGTGTCTCGCTGGGTAAGATTTATTAACAGCCATGTCTGGATTCGACTGGAATCATTCCAACTCTGAGTCCCTTAGATTACAACCAGGTAAAAACCCCATCTCACCCCCCCACACCCACAAGTGCAGTCATGAGGGCCAATCCTATGCAGGATTCCTGATTCATTCCTGTGTTTGTTACTATGGCATCTGGAGAAAGGAATTTGTGGTGGCATATCTCTCTCTCTCACTCCCAAACTGTGTCAGGCCCACCTTGGATTTCACATAATGACTTTGGGCTTGACACCAAGCTTCCTCCCCCACCAGGCCTCTTTGGCTTGTTCGGGTAATTTTCATGGAACTGCTTGATTAACCTATCAGCCTTGACATCCCGACTCTTTACCCAGGTAGCCTCCGACAGAAGGTACCCCTTCCAATGAATCAGGTACTGTAAGTTTCCCCAGAAAATGCAGGAGTCCAAATTTTTTTTCACTTCATAGTGTGGTTCCCCCTGGATCACTACAGGGGGAGGTGGCGGTGTGCGTGTGGCCTAACGTTGGACCCGATCACCAGCTTAAGCAGGCTGCAGGGTGGACCCTCCCTAGGATTCTGGACAATGCAAGCTGCACCGTGACGGGGTTGATTATTTTCACAAGTGGGAAAGGCCCTAGAAATTTAGGACCTAGCTTTTTGCTAGGTAGCCTTAATCAAATGTATTTGGTAGACAGGAAAACCTTATCTCCCACTCTAAAAGGGGGTTGGGGAGATCAATGTTTATCTGCTTGTTTCTTGTAGGCCTGTGCTGCCTCTGCCAGCACCTTCTTGGTGTCCTTCCATCCTTTCTTCAGCTTCTCCATACATTCCGTCAACGTGATGGATGAGGGAAGTTCTGTAGGTAGTTCCGGCATGGGAAAGGAGTTAGGTCCATGCTGCTGTGTACGGAATTGTTATACGCTACTTCGGTGAAAGGCAGTAGCTCAGTCCAATCGTTCTGCTGGTAACTCACATAACATCTGAGATATTGTTCCACTAGGGCGTTAGCTTTCTTTGCTGCTCCATTTGGGGAAGGGTGGAAAGCAGAACTAAGTCCTTGGGTGGAACCAATGGTGCGGACAAATTCTCTCCAGAATCTGGCGTTGAATTGAACCCCCCGATCTGATATGATTCTACGTGGGACTCCATGCAACCTGTAAATCTGTTTTAGGAATAACTTACCAGATGTCGGGCTGTGGGTAGTCCCGAACAAGTGATGAAATGAGCTTTTTTGGAGAATAAACTGATTTCAGTCCAAATAATAGTGTTGCCCTTGTTCTCGGGGAGTTCCACTATGAAATCCATCGCTATTTCTTCCCAGGGTCTAGTAGGGCTGGTGCTTGCTTCAGCAATCCAGGGTTTGTGTGTTCCGGGCCTATGCTTTCTGGTGGCACAAGTGGCACAACTTTTCACATAATCTTCAACTTCCGCTCTCATTCTGGGCCACCAGAACTGCCTCTGCGCTAGGTGCAATGTTTTCAGGACCCCAAAGTAGCCCCCTAGTCTGGAGTCATGACTCTGTTGGAGAATCTCTAATCGCAGGCTGGAAGGCACATACACTTTGGTTCCCTTCCAAGCCAATCCTTCCCTCAATGTTAGGACCTCTTTATGGTTGTTGAACCACGTGTCAGTGGGCAAAGCAGACTTCAATTTGTTTTCCCACTCTCCCTTTCCTGGTGAAAGCTGTCTCCTGGTCTGGTCTCAGGTGAGGACAGATACAGCTGTCTCCTTACTTTCAGGATGCGGGGAAATACATGGGTGATCAGATGTACTTTTCCCTCTCTCTTGCTATTGTACTGTGGTTTTCGTGATAGTGCATCAGCAAGGAGATTCTTCCCAGCTGGGATATGTTTCAGTGTAAAATTGAAACATCTGAAGTATTGGGCCCATCGTACTTGCTTAGGAGAAAACCACCAAGGGGTCTTCAAGATTTTTATGGTCAGTCCACACTTTGAAAGGAATTGCTCGGCCTTCTAGGAAATGCCACCAGGTCTCCAGTACTACATGTACAACAAATGCTTCCTTCTTCCAAATAGCCCTTGGTGGGGGTTAGCTTCTTGGAAAGGTATGCACAAAGCAACAGCTGTCCCTTTCCATTGTCTTGTGACAACACCGCAGCTATTGCCACATTGCTGATGTCTGACTGGATCACAAACTTCCACTTGGGGTTGGGATGTTGCAGGATTGGCTCCTTTGCAAAAGGTTTTTTGAGCCTTTTGAAAGCCTTTTTGGCATTCCATCGTCCACCTGATTGGCTGAGATGGTCTGGGCTTAGTAGGGGCTGACCCGGTCTTTAGTTAGGGACAAGGCAACTTCAGGGAAAGCTGGAATGAATTACTGGTAGAAATTTGCAAATCCTAAGAACCTCTGTAATTGTTTGCGTGTGCGGGGAGCTTGCCAATCAAACACAGCCTTCACCTTGGCTGGGTCCATCTCTATGCCTTCGTTTGAGATGCGGTATCCCAAATAGTCTACTGACATCTTGTGAAATTCGCATTTGGAATGTTTTACATAGAGCTTAGCAGCCAAAATTTTTTCAAGATTTGCCTCACCAATTTGACATGGTCAGGGAGATTCTGGCTGTAGGTAAAAATGTCATCTAAGTTCACGAGAACCCTATTGTAGAGGTGGGCAGGTAGAACGTCATTTATGTACTGCGTGAACACAGCAGGGGCTCCCTTCAGACCAAATGGCATAACTCGGAATTGGTAACTCCCCCAATGGGCAGTTGAAAGCGGTTTTCCACTCATCCCCTTCTTTTATTCTGATGCAGTAATAAGCTTATCTTAAGTCCAGTTTGGTAAATATTTTCCCATTGGCTAGTTTATTAAGTAAGTCCTTCATGAGGGGGAGGGGATACATGTTCTGCAGGCACACACAGTTCAAATTTCAGTAATCAACCATCAAATGAACCCCTCCATCCTTCTCCTTAAAAAGAACTGGGGCTGCTATCCTGGAATTGGCCGGCAAATGAATCCCCTTCTCAGATTGGTGTCTATTTATTTTCTCAGCTCTTCCAGTTCCCTTGCTGACATTGTGTACATCCTAGGCTTAGGGAGAATTGCCCGAGGTTCAAATCACTGTTCCCTCTAACGTGCGCAGCCCGCTGGGACACAGGCAAATACCAAACACGGCGCAGCATTTTTCAATGGAAGGAAGGAAGGAAGGAGAAATGGAGAGAACAAGGAAGGAAGGAAGGAAGGAGGAAGAATGAAATGAATGGAGGGACAGAGGAAGAAAAGACTTTTTTTGGGGGGGGGTGTAATTTTTTAAAAAAAATTCTCTCAACATACATTCAAACAATACAGTGTAACATCTAATTTTCCATGAATAAAATGGAGTATTTTGTTAGTAACTAATATCAATCATCAAAAAAGTTGCAAAAGTTTTTTTTTCTAATTTTGTCATTTACTTACATACATTTTCTTTTAATTAAATTCCCTCCTTAATATTCCTTCAAAAAGTACACCAATTATATTTCTAACTTATTAACCATTATGCTAAAGCGGTTCCTCCCTTTCTTTATACATTTTTCTATAAATCAAGAAAAGCTTGTATAGCCAATCAGTTGTTAACAAAAGAAAATTAAAAACAAAACATAAATATATATGAATTTCAGACTTCTTCCCCCCCAAATAGTATTTACCTAATCCAAAATTTAAAAATTATTTCAGCCCATCTAACATTTAGCCAATTAATACTTATCTACATTTCTTACTTATCAATCTTAAATTTCAGTCAATTTGAGAAAAGAAAAAAAGGGAAAAATTCTAAATATTCTCTATTTTCAATCAATTAAAAATCATTAATATTAATCTTACCAACAATTCTAAATTCAATTCCATTTATGCATTAATCCAAATCAGTATCACCTACTACATATCTGAATATAATCAATGCTTCTAACTTTATTAGAACAGATCAGCAATTCCTAAATTTATATATCTATATCTAAATATAAAAAATAATTAAAATTTAAAAAGAGCAAACAAAACAATACTCAAGCTTAATCTACCCTTCTCAAAGTCCAATTTCCTTAATCTGAGCAGAACTTTGAACCAAACCCTTATCTTTTAAATTTTTTTGTATCCCCTTTTAATCCCCTTTTCCATTTTATTCTTTCTATTCTTCTTTCTAGGAAGGAAGGACTTTGTTAGAAAAATAAAGGGGTTATTGGATCCAACTGTGGACACTTGACAATGTAGTTATGATGGTGGCAATGTCCCAGGGTCAATGTTACCTCAAAGGTGCACGCCCCAAAACAACTTCCCATGCAGCCTTTTCTAAGGCTGCGCAACGGGAAGTACCAGCTGCCCCTGCCCACCGTGGATGTGCCGGTGCCGAGCAACCCCGTCCCCCACCCCAGGTGCATCCGGCCCACTTGTGCCCCTGGCCTCCCGCTTCTGCCCGCCCGCTCTGCCCCTCTCTCCACTTTTCTTCTCCTCCACCTCCTGCCTTGCAGTGCGGCTTCTCCCGCAGCAGTTTCCTCCTCCTCATTATTATTATTATTATTTATTACATTTGTATGCCGCCCCTCTCCGTAGACTCGGGGTGGCTCACAACAGTGATAAAAACAATAGATGGTAACAAATCTAATAATTAAAATCTAAAGTAACAGTTTTACATTAAAAAGTCTAAAAAGAAAAAAATAACCAATAGATAAAATACATACACACAGTCATATCATGCATAAAATTACAAAGGCAAGGGGGGGATGTCTCAGTTCCCCCATGCCTGATGACAGAGGTGGGTGTTAAGGAGTTTACTAAAGGCAAGGAGGATGGGGGCAGTCCTAATCTCTGGGGGGAGTTGATTCCAGAGGGTCGGAGCTGCCACAGAGAAGACTCTTCCCCTGGGTCCCGCCAGATGACATTGTTTAGTCCAGTGTTTTTCAACCAGTGTGCCACGGCACACTAGTGTGCCGTGAGACATGGTCAGGTGTGCCGTGAAGCTCAGAGAGAGAAAGAAAACAAGAGAGAGAGAGAGAGAAAGAGAGAGAGAGAAAGAAAGAGCAAGAGGGAGAGAAAGCAAGCAAACAAGAGAGAGAGGAAGAAAACAAGAGAGAGAGAAAGAAAGAGCAAGAGGGAGAGAAAGCAAGCAAGCAAGAGATAGAGAAAGAAAACGAGAGAGAAAGAAAGAGAGGGAGGGAGAGAAAGCAAGCAAGAGAGAGAGAAAGCAAGCAAGAGAGAGAGAGAGAGAGAATGGGAGAGAAAGAAAGAGAGAGAGAGAGAAAGAGAGGGAGGGAAGGTGGGAGAGAGAAAGACATAGAGGGAGGGAGAGAGAAAGAGAGAAAAATAGAGGAAAGAAAGAAGAGAGAAAGAAAGAGATGGAGAAAAAAAGGAAGGGAGAAAGAGGGAGGGAGAGAAATAGAGCGAAAGGAAGGAAGAGAGAGAATTTTTTTGTTCAAACTTATTTTAGCCGCCCCCCCCCCCACTCAATGTGCCCCATGGTTTTGTAAATATAAAAAATGTGCCGCGGCTCAAAAAGGGTTGAAAATCACTGGTTTAGTCGACGGGACCCGGAGAAGACCAACTCTGTGGGACCTAACTGGCTGCTGGGATTTGTGTGGCAGAAGGCGGTCTCGCAGATATCCTGGTCCGGTGCCATGAAGGGCACCGTGACCGCAAACTGATCGGCAACCAATGCAGACTGTGGAGTGTTGGTTTAAGATGGGCATATATTTAGGAAAGCCCATGATTGTTCTCGCAGCTGCATTCTACACAATCTGAAGTTTCCGAACACTTTTCAAAGGTAGCCCCATGTAGAGAGCGTTTTGCCACTCCATCTTATCAGGGTTGAGTTTGAGTCTGTTGACACCCATCCAGACGCCAACAGCCTCCAGACATCAGCACATCACTTCCACTGCTTCGTTGACTGGACATGGGGTGGAAATGTACAGCTTGGGTATCACCGGCATACTGATGATACCTCACTCCATGCCCTTGGATGATCTCACCCAGCGGTTTCATGTAGATATTAAATAGCAGGGGGGAGAGAACCGACCCCTGAGGTACCCCACGAGAGACATCAGGATTGACCTCTGACCCCCCACTAACACTGACTGCAACCGACCAGAGGTAGGAGGAGAACCACTGAAGAACAGTGCCTCCCACTCCCAACCACTAGCAAGAGAGAGAAAGAAAAAGAGAGAGAAGAGAGAGAGATGGTTTTGTTTTATTATTAATTTCTTTTAATAAAAAGGAGGGATTTTCCCCCCTATTTATTTATTTATTTATTTATTTATACTTCTATGCTGCTCAGTCCCAAAGGGACTGCCGCTTAGGCACTACTTTTCCGCCCACACGGGGAAAAAAATTAGAGGGAACATTGCCCAGGGTTAATGTGAACATCTTTTGGGATCTTCTGGCAAGCAACTGCAGGGATTCACTTAATGACTGTGGCAAAAAAGGTGGTAAAGTGAGGCAGAACTCAATAACCGTTTTACTCAGGAGATAGAAACGTTGGTCTCCATTGGGGTCAGAACAGAAGTCGAAGATTATCTGTCTGACCAGTGCACTCTTTTAGAAGCAGATCAGCAGATCAGGAGTCCATTTTGAAGCTCCACAGAAAACATCTAGAGGGGAAGGTAGGTTGTTCTTGACTTACAATGGTTCATTTACTGACTGTTCAAAGTCACAACGGCCCTGAAAAAAGTGACTTATACACCCTTTTCACACTTAGGACCTTCGCAGCAACCCAATGATCGCAGGATCAAAACTTTGCTGCAGTTTCATATTTATGACCATTGCTGTGTGTCCTGAGGTCACGTAGGACTCCCTTTTGTTTCTAACCGATCCACACACAGGCATGAAAATGTGCCACTCAGACATTATACTTTTCCACCCACACCAAAAAAAAAATTAAAAAAAATTAAAGGGAACATTGGTTCAAATTCTATTGCAGTCTATTAGTCTGTGAGGGGGCAGTTCATCGCAATCTTCCTCACTGGAAAACTTTTTCCAAGTCTCTTTATTCCAAGGGCACCTTCTGGAGACCCTCATCACAGCCACTGCTAAGAACCCATCTGGCTCCTCCCTGTTGTATATACTCCTGGTCAGTTGGAAAATGCTGAAGAGTTTGCAGATTCTGATTCAGATAGTGTTTATGAATTAGTGGCAGGTCCTGGGTTACAGGTGTCACAACAGGTGGAAGGCCAGCCACAGTACGTTGCTATGAGCCCAGACTCCAGTGAAGAAGAGACAGATAATAGATGGTTAAATCTGTATTTCAGAAGGGTACAGAGACGCAGGGAACAAGTGTTAGGAAAGAGATATTAAGGTGGAGGAATGGGTTAATTACTGAAGTGATTTATTTGTCACATCTGGGTGCCAGCGGGGAAGAAGGGCAGAGTTCTCAATGTTGTCAATCCATCATGGACATGTGCCGATACGGCTACTAAGTAAGCTAGTTTATTACCTGCTATTTAACAGCTGTTTTTTATTGCTTTCAACTACGCTGCTTAGACATAAATCTTAAGATAAGGGAGGAGGTCTGGAGGAATGCTTTTGTGTGCTCTCATCATTAAAATATGAGAGTAAAGAATTTGACTGCCTGTAATGCATTTTGAATATGGAGGAGAGGAGAAATAAAGATGGAGTTTTTGTTTATAGAACCCTGCATTCAGTAAGCGTTATTTCCAATTTAACCAAAGTTCTAACCAGAATCCAGAACACTCCCTGGTTTTCCTCCTATCAGTCTCTGGAAGAGGGTTAGAGCTGAGGGGGAGGATAAGCTTGCGATATCCACCCTCCCAACAAATGGTGGGGGTCCATTTGTTGAACTAAGCCAAACCCAATATGACTGCTTCTGACATCTTGGGGGCAACTATGAATCTCAGGAATTTACGGTGTCGGCCCATTCACAATTGGCTGTAAAAAAGGGCTTTGTCTATGTCTCAGTTCACTTAGAGGGTGAGGCACTTGGCCAAAAGGAAAAGCTATATTCTTGTCTATAGTTGCAGTGTAGAGAGGCGGCTGCGGGGCCCCATTGAGAGGGGGAAATTCAGGAATCCATTGGCACCTCACCCATCCCATGTCCAGGAAAAATATTGTCTCAGGCATTTGCTTAACCTCTGTGCTCCCTCCAATCTCCTGTCTCCCATACTGGAGGCTTCCCCCCCCCCTTCAATTCTGGCTGGATTTGTTACCTCCAGGAGAGGGGGGTCGAAAACATCAAGCCCTTCCACCTCCAGTTTCTTCATTGACCCTCTCTTCCATTCTCTTGAATTTATTCTCTGCACATGGCTGGAGCAGATGGATGGGAGCTCAAATTTTCGAGGAAAAGAGGAGTGTTGGAATTTGTTGTCAGCGAACCAAATAGCATCTGAGAAATAAATCACATTCCACTCCAGTGGTCTCACACAAGGCTCAATTTATTAGCAGAGCCATGTTGGATTTGTAACTCTCATTCCAACACTAAATTCTATGCGGTCCCGTCCCCCCCCAGGTTAAGGTTCATCTCACATCTCTACACCCACAAGTGCAATCACGTGGTCCAATCTGGTGCAGAGATTCATTGACTTCTTCATTTGTTCAGTTGACCTTGGACTCTGTTTAAAGGAATTTGTTGTGGTATTTAGCTTCTTTCTCTCTCTCACCCCTCCTGTTTCCCTATTGCTGTGTTACTATGGCAGGCCAAAATCTCTAACTTCACATGATGGCTTTCGGCCTGACAGGCCTTCCGGAGAAGTTCGTACTCGCATTAGAGACTTTAAGACTCTGGGGAGATCCCAGGTATCAATGGATGACCAGCAGGCATAGGTTTGCAGCACCTCATAAGAACCGTCTAACTGTTGGTAATTGCACCAGGGATTCCGCTTGATCGCTAATAAGAACTGATGCTAGGGCGGCCACCTGCCTACTGAGAGTGTTAAGTGAAAGACCCCTGGAAAGACCCCGTTGCAGGAACTTGAGCACCTTGGACAGAGGGATGTGCATAGGGCAGAGGCCTTTCAAGGCACATGAGCAGAAGGCCTTCCAGGTTGTTGCGTATATTCTTTGGGTAGAAGAGCATCTGAACACCTGTATAGTGGAAATGACATCAGGATCATAATTCTGTTGTCTCAGGATGCTCCACTCAACCGCTAAGCGGTCAGTGGAAGTCACTGAGGATCCGGATGAATCAATGATCACTGGCTGACCGCCGCTTCCATGATTGGGATCTGGCAAAGAGTGTCTACCAACAGAGCCTTGAGATCTGCAGACCAAGGTCTCCGCGGCCAATGAGGAGCTACTAGGATGACCTCTGCTCGTTGTTCTAAGATTCTCTTTTTAATCTGAGGCAGAGTTGGCAAGGGTGGGAATGCATAGAGCAGACCCGGTGGCCACCTCTCTTGTAGAGCATTCACTCCTCTGCCCCCCCCCCCTGGAATGGAAACCGAGAGAAGAACCAAGAGAAGAACCTGAGTGTTCTGAGGGGTAGCAAATAGGTCAACCTTGGGCCTGCCAAATTGTCTTGTTATGTCATGAAACAAGGCTGGGTTCAGCCTCCATTCTGTCTGATCTACCTCTGCTCAACTGAGCCAGTCTGCCTGAGTGTTGGATGCACCCGACATGTGTTCCCTTGTAACGGAAAGAAAATTCCTCTCTGCACACAGCCCCAATTTGAGAGCCTCTCACATGAGAGCTCTGGAGCAAGTGCCACCCTGGTGTTTGATAAGCGCCTTGGCATGTTGTTGCTGAGGATCAGGACATATTGACCTGCCTGCTGTCCCTTGAACTGTTTGAGAGCTAAGGACACTGCTCGGAGCTCCAGTCAGTAGATCGGGGTTGTGGCTTTTTGTAGAAACCATTGCCCCTGTGCCATCTGACCTTGTGAGTGAGTTCCCCATCCAATCAGCATCAATTGTCACCATTATTCTGGATGGTTCTCAGAAGAGGCATCCTCTGTAGATAGCTGGCAAATGCCATAAGGTCAGAGAGTGGCGTACCTCTGGAGGAACTAAAACTGCTGTGCCCAATTCTATGGAAAAGTAAAAGGAACCATTGTAGTTCCCTAGAGTCTAGTCTTGCCCAAAGGGTAATGGGGATACTAGATATCATATTCCTGAAGAGGGAAGAAAGGGTTGCTAGGGAGACCTTGTGATTCTGCTGTACCTGGATGACTAGATTTCTAATAGTCTCCTGTCTCTCTAGGGACAGGGAGACTCTACCATTTAGAGTGTCTATAATGGTCCCCAAATGCAACAAGGATGTGTGCAGTGCAAGATGGCTCTTTTTTAGATTAATGGAAATGGTGCTGATGCAATGTGTCTATGACATCTGCAGGCTCCGCCCACAAATTGTTTGTTGGACACCTGTACAAGGATGTTGTCCAAATAACAGTACTAGCATTTAGCAATAGCATTTAGACTTATATACCACTTCATAGTGCTTTTACAGTCCTAAGCGGTTTACAGAATCAGCATATTGTCCCCAACAATCTGGCTCCTCATTTTACTCACCTCAGAAGGATGGAAGGCTGAGTCAACCTTGAGCCAGTGGTGAGATTTGAACTGCTGAACTACAGCTAGCACTTACTTACCAGGAAAGTGGCGCATTTGAAAAGCGCATGTTTAAAAAGCGTGCCGCTTTCCCGGGCAACCGGCTTTGCTGGTCAGAGAAGCAAGCAATCCGGGACTGCATGGCTTTGCGCCGTGACAATGACAACAACAACGGCGCTGTGGCGGCCTTCAAGCGCGGCCCTTCGTGGCGCCCCACCACCTGTTCCTGCAGATAGAGGTCAGGGGTGCTACCGGGAGGCGGAGGCGGCACGGGGCCGGGTGCTGGGTGCCGGGGAGGGCAAAGGGGTGGACATGATTGCTGCCTCTTAGCTGGAGAGCCGAATGGGGGCAGAGGTGACGGCGGAGTCTGGTGCTGGGGCCATGCGGGGCCACTCATCCAGGGGGCCGTGGACTGGCAAGCCGCCCTCTGCTCTCTCTCTCTCTTTCTCTCTCTGTTGCCGGCGTGGTGTACGAGAGAGAAAGAGAGAGAAAAAGGAGGGCAGAGAAAGAGAAAGAAAGCAAGAGAGAGAAAGTGAGAGAGAAAGCAAGAGAGAGAGAGAAAAGGAGAGGAAGAGAGAGAGAGAAGAAAGGAGAGAGAAAGAGAGAACAAGAGAGAGAAAGCAAGAGAGAGCAAGAGACAGAGAAAGAGAGGGAAAGAGAAAGAGTGAGAAAGAAAGAGAGCAAGAGGGGGAGAGAGAGATAGCAAGAGAGAGAGAAAGAGAGAAAGAGAGTGAGTGAGAGAGAACGAAAACAAGAGAGAGAGAGAAGGGGGAGAGAGAAATGAAAGCAAACGGGAGAAAAAAGAGAAATGAGAAATATTTATTTATTTATATTTTTTTGACTTCTGTGCCGCCCAGTCCCAAAGGGACTGCCGCTCAGACGCTATACTTTTCCGCCCACACCGAAAAAAAATTAGAGGGAACATTGCACACCATTCCTCCCATAACTTGCCCATCAACCATCCCAAAAATCAACGGAACGATCAGTGTTGGAACACCAGACAGACAGACTCCTGGCAGACAGACAATAAATAAACACACGCACGCACAAATTAAAATATAAAACTCCCGCTCCTTCTCCAAAAAAGGCTGCTTGCAGACAGGGAAGGCAATGGAAAGTAACAAATCCTCTGATTATCTGGCGGCTAAGTGTCCCCTGCGTCCAAAAGGCCAGGGCAGAAGTGCTTTTGAGATCAGTTATACAGTATTGGGTAGAACTGAGTTAATTATATTAGTCTGTCCCTCTAAAACCATCCCAATTTCTCTTACGGCCCCATGGCAAAATTAATTGCCCACCCCTGGACTGGAGGAACCTTCAGAAGGGATGCCAGTTCCAGTCCAACATTAAAGTGTTTTCGATCTGTAGATGAAAGCATAGGCCCCGAGCCTGGGGTTGTCTATTGTCGTTGGATGTTATTCAGGAACAGTTGGGGAGCTGGAACTATATCTACCTCTGGCTTGAATTCTGTGAAGGGAATCCAGGTTCTGGGAGCACGAAGTACCTGGAGCAGAGACAGATTCCAAGCCTGCTGCAGCACAGGTAAAGGAGGGACTTGAAAAGACCTGGACGGAATAGAGTATTAGAGACCTGGGCCTCCTGTAATATACCTTCGGATAGCTGATAATCCTCTTGTCCCATATCCACTATAGGTTCTGCAATCTCCTCTTTCTCCTCCTCCTCTGAGGAATCTGAAGAATTATCAGGCTCCTGGTCCCCTCAGGTGAGGGCCTGTCTCTGGCTAGAGGTTTGACCACCTCTCTGCATGCTGCTTTACTTCGTGCTTTATTGGTGGGTGAGATCCCCTGTTGCACGGCAGTCAGCAATAATCTCTGTAATGTGGCATGGTCCAGGGTGATGGATTCTGTGGAGCGGTTGGAGGCCCTGAGAGAGGGAGGATCTATTTCCTGGCTGGAGTCTTCCTCCTGGTTCGAAGGAGCACTGGGCCTGGGAAAGCCCACCTCCCCCCCACCAATATATTATTAGTATCCCTGATTGTGAAACTGCCTGGTTATGATCCTGTGCCCTGGTTATTTTATTATTATTATTCTTGGAGGCTTCCTTGTGTGAGGCCCATTGGAGAGGAGCTTCCCTCCCCCTCCTCCTCTGATTCGGTATGCTTAGTTTTGCATTGATTCTTACCATATGTTCCTCCCTCTTTCTGATCTATGCATTGTTGTTTTTGTTCGGCTATTAACACTGGCCTCTGGAAGAGTGGGGGGAGGGGGAGAAGCAATGAGGCCAAATGGCTTAAGTGTCTTATATGCCAATAGGAGCAAGCTACAGAGAGTCTAGGCACATAGGAGGGCTGCTGAGGTCCTGTCTTCCTGCAAGATAGCTTTGGATGATCCTTAGAGCTCTGGCGGCTAAGCGGCTTCCCTCCCCCTTCACTGGGTTGCTGCCGCGGGAAATGGCTGGACCATGTGCACGGATTATCACAGCCAGCGCAAAGCTCTCAGCCTGTTTTTGTGCCTCCCCTTCTGTTAATTAGCCATCCCAAAAGCCCTGAACGCAAGCTCTATCTGGCAGAATCAGGCAAGCCCACTCGTTCTATGCCAGATCATGGGGGGATCTTTCTAGGGCTAAGTTTCCTCTGGCAGACCAGGCTGTTCCCTTTCTCTAACATTTGCCCTCCTGTGATCTAGTGTTGGTGAACAGATTGGAGCAAGCCCACAAGGGAGACTTCTGTGTTTTTTGAGTGGTCGGAGCCAAAGCTTTGCCACTGACAGCTCAAGTTACAGTTCCTCTCCCCTTTGGAAATATTGTTTAGTACTCACTCTGGAAGGAAAACGGACCTGAAGATACCCTACTCCTAAGAAAAAAATCTTCTACTGAGTGAACCAAAATTCAGGAAGGGATGAAGTAGCCACGATAGTCCTTGTCTGAGTACGAAAGAGTACGAAAACTGGAAGCCCAGGTGGTGGATCCAACCTTTTATAGTAAGAACAGACTTGACCCTTACCTCTGACTGGATGAGGACATCCCAACCTGAATGATAGCTCCACCCAGGATGGAGAATGCTTTTTGTTCTAAGTGGTGAGCAAATTATTATTATTATTATTATTATTATTATTATTATTATTATTATTATTATTATTAGAAACATAGAAGACTGACGGCAGAAAAAGACCTCATGGTCCATCTAGTCTGCCCTTATACTATTTCCTGTATTTTATCTTACAATGGATATATGTTTATCCCAGGCATGTTTAAATTCGGTTACTGTGGATTTACCGACCACGTCTGCTGGAAGTTTGTTCCAAGCATCTACTACTCTTTCAGTAAAATAATATTTTCTCATGTTGCCCTTGATCTTTCCCCCAACTAACCTCAGATTGTGTCCCCTTGTTCTTGTGTTCACTTTCCTATTAAAAACACTTCCCTCCTGAACCCTATTTAACCCTTTGACATATTTAAATGTTTCGATCATGTCCCCCCTTTTCCTTCTGTCTTCCAGACTATACAGATTGAGTTCATTTAGTCTTGCCTGATACGTTTTATACTTAAGACCTTCCACCATTCTTGTAGCCCGTCTTTGGACCCGTTCAATTTTGTCAATATCTTTTTGTAGGTGAGATCTCCAGAACTGAACACAGTACTCCAAATGTGGTCTCACCAGCGCTCTGTATAAGGGGATCACAATCTCCCTCTTCCTGCTTGTTATACCTCTAGCTATGCAGCCAAACATCCTACTTGCCTTTCCTACCGCCTAACCACACTGCTCACCCATTTTGAGACTGTCAGAAATCACTACCCCTAAATCCTTCTCTTCTGAAGTTTTTGCTAACACAGAATTGCCAATGCAATACTCAGATTGAGGATTCCTTTCCCCCAAGTGCATTATTTTACATTTGGAAACATTAAACTGCAGTTTCCATTGCTTTGACCATTTATCTAGTAAAGCTAAATCATTTACCATATTACAGACCCCTCCAGGAATATCAACCCTATTGCACACTTTAGAGTCATCGGCAAATAGGCAAACCTTCCCTACCAGACCTTCCCCTATGTCACTCACAAACATATTAAAAAGAATAGGACCCAGAACAGACCCTTGGTGGCACACCTTTTGTAACCTGTCTCTGCTCAGAATACTCGCCATTAACAATAACTCTCTGATGTCTATGCTTCAGCCACCTTGAAATCCACTGAACTATCCAGGGATTAAGTCCAATCTTCACTAATTTATCCATCAGCTCTTTATGTGGAACCGTATCAAAGGCTTTGCTGAAGTCCAGATAGGCAATATCCACGGCACCACCTTGATCCAACACCTTTGTGACATAGTCAAAGAAAACAATGAGATTAGTCTGACATGATTTGCCTTCAGTAAAGCCATGCTGATTTGGGTCCAATAAGTTATTGTTTTTTAGGTGCTGATTTATCCTCTTTTTGAGTAGAGTCTCCATCATTTTAACTACAACTGATGTCAAGCTAAGTGGTCTGTAGTTACCAGCTTCTTCTCTACTGCCCTTCTTGTGGATAGGCACAACATTGGCCATTCTCCAATCCTCAGGAACATCTCCTGTTAACAGGGATTGGTTAAACAAATCAGTAAGGGGGGTAGCAATGACAGATCTGAGTTCTTTAAGAACTCTGGGGTGGATGCCATCTGGACCCATTGCCTTATTTATCTTTAATCGTTCAAGTTCTTCTAAGACATCGGCTTCTAAGATCACTGGAGCTGAATCAGTACAGCTGGAAGCAATGCTATATCCCCCTATAGTATTATTTTGTAAGGTGTCTTTTGAGAAAACTGAACAGAAGTAGCTATTGAAATGGTCAGCGATCTCCTTATTCCCATCAATGCATGTATTATTCCCGGTACTAAGCTTCGTGATGCTGCAGTTTTTCTTCTTCCTATCACTAATATATCTGAAGAAGGTTTTATCCCCCTTCTTTACAGATTTTGCAATTTCTTCCTCTTTTGAGGCTTTAGCAGCATATATTATCTGTTTCGCCTCCTTCTGTCTCATTTTATACACCTCTCTATCAGCTATACTTCCAGACTCTTTATACCTCCTATAGGCAGCCTTTTTTTCATTGACTATAGCCCTTACATCATTGCTAAACCATAGCGGTTTCTTCTTCCTTTTACCTTTAGTTATTTGCTTTACATAAAGTCTTGTGGCTTTTAAGATGGCCTTTTTTAATACAGTCCACTGGGTGCTCGCTCCTGCCATTTTATCCCTCCCCTTTAATTCATTATTTAAATATTCCCCCATTGCATTAAAATTTGTTTTTCTGAAATCTAATACTTTGGTTGCAGTGTAGGATTGCTCACAATCAGTTTTTACATCAAACCACAAACATAGATGGTCACTGCAACCTAAATTTTCTCCCACCTTGACCTCTGAAACCCAATTCCCATTTGTAAAAACTAAATCTAGAATATTCTCCCCTCTAGTTGGTGTCTTAACTAGCTGTGCCAGAGCTGCTCTTGTAACGGCCTCTACTATATTCTTACTTTTACATGTAAGGGCACTGGGGATATTCCAGTCAACAACAGGCATGTTGAAATCACCCATAACTACAATATCTCCCTTTACTGCCATTTGGGTAATTTCATCCACCATCATGTTGTCATGTTCCTCAGATTGCCCTGGAGGCCTATAGATCACCCCAATTCTAATGACAGAACCGTCTTTATTTTGCATGCAAATCCAGAGGGTCTCCAGATCTTTACATGTATTTTGAATTAGTATTGTTTTTAGACTTTCTTTAACATAAATGGCTACTCCACCTCCCCTTCTCTCTATTCTATCCTTCCTATACAGTGTACAGTATATCCTGGTATGGATATTTCCCATTCATTAGAATCCTTAAACCATGTCTCAGTTATGGCAACCAGATCCAAATTATCTCTAGATATTATGGCCATTAACTCACAGAGCTTGTTGCTCAAGCTTCGAGCATTCGTGCACATTACCCGAAGAACATTATTTTCCTTATTAGTTTGACCCTTATCATCAACAACTACATCTATTTTATTTACAGCTCCCTTTTCATAAGCTTCCAGAAACTGATTCATCCTCATTGGTCGGGGACAGAAATCATCCACATCTGGTGCATCTCTGTCCCCTTTACCTAGTTTAAATGCCTGTCCAAAAAAGTTTTGAATTCCTCACCAAGCACCTGGGTACCTCTGTGTGATGGATGCAAACCATCCCTCTTAAACAACTCCCTATTAGACCACCTACTGACATTATGACTTACATAGCCAAAGCCTTCAGCTTTACACCACTGCCTTAACCACACATTAAACTCTCTGATACAAGTTGTTTTATCCTCCTGGCCACAAACCGGTAACACCTCTGAGAAAGTCACTGAATCAGTTATTTTACCCAGCTCCACACTTAGACATTTAAAATCTCTTTTTACTACATTAACATTTCTCTGGGACAAATCATTTGTGCCAAGATGCACCACCACATCAACGTTATTACCTTTACTCACAGCCTTGATTATTATTATTTAGATCCGTAGACTCGGGGGGGCTCAATAAATGTTATAACAAAATACCCTCAATGTTATCCTGAAGATAAAGCAGGACAATTTCAAAGATAGCTTACAAAAGAAAATTTACATGCCTGTATGGATCATCAGGGTCACAGTTTGGCAGGAAATTAGTGATGGCTTCTGCTACTTCTTCATTTAATAGTACATCCCAGAGTCCGTCAGTAGCTAAGATAAGCACATCATCCGGTCCATGCTCATACTGGAGAAGGTTATAAACTCTTACCTGAAAAATAACCCATGGAAAGGAAAAAGAGAAGAGCTTTTAGGGAATTACCATTATGTCTACCTGTTTCTAGAAATGGTCCTTTAGTCCACTATCAATAAATGAAAATGTAGGCATATAATTCTTTTCCAAAGTTCTAAACTGTCCCCTGTCTGTTGCAATGTATTTTCCTCTGGCTGTTTTGTAGTCTAATCCTTGTAATTTCAGCCTTTGACCAAGTTGATTTGAGGTGTGTGCATCTGGGACTAGTCAAAATCAAAAAGAAAAAAACAGTTCTTTACAGAAAAAATGAAATAAAGGGCATTCTTCTCTTTGAAAGAATTCAGGGACCAGAATCTGGTTTTTTTTAAAGAAACAACTTCTGTCTCAAAAATAAATTTATCAGAAGAACAGTACAAAGTTTAGATTATACATATTTACATGTTGAAAAAATATAGATTAGTTTAAAATTATTTTCACATGCAGATTATATTCTATGTTTTTCAATTGTCTGTTTTGTAAAACACTAGGTTTTTTTATTCTGTACACATATTCCAGCTGATTCCTTGATTTTTTTTAAAGAAATCACTGTATTATCAAGGATTTTAATAACTTCATCACTGACCATTTTTAAAGAAGTGAAGTAACCTTATCGAAGCAGGTAATAGGAATTTACCATTTAGACCAGAATTCAGAAAAATATGCACCTGGTCTGTAATATTATTTTAATCTTGTAGTTGACAGCTGGTGGCTTGAGATATATTTTGACAATGCAAGAAAAGAGCCATTCATCATATTTTGTGTTTTGTTCATATTTGAAATCTAGGACCGAAAATCAGAACTTCAACATTTTAAGAAGTTTGGTTTCAATACTTACTTTTTGTTTTCCTGTTAAATAACCCCAAGTAGAGTTTAAAAGAATTGTAATTTTAATTTGATTTGCAGAAATGGGAAAATCAATGAAGGATTTAAATGCTGATGAACTAAAGGTAAAAATTTCCCTGTCAGTCGTATCCAATTCTAGGGCACAGTGCTCATCTCTGTTTCTTGGCTGAGGGAGTCAGCATTCTTGGCTGGAGGAGTCAGCATTTCCATGGTCATCTGTGTTAGGGCTCTGTCCATAACGATTGGGTTGGCAATATATAAACCAACAATATGTACAGTGATCCCTCGATTTTCACGAAACGCTATACCACGGTTTTTCAAAAAATATTAATTAAAAAATACTCCACGGTTTTTTTGCTATACCACAGTTTTTCCCACCCGATGACGTCATCCGTCATCACCAAGAGTCATTTCTCTGTCTCTTTCTCTTTCTTTCCTGTCATTCTCTGCTTCAATCATTTTCTCATTTCTCTTTTTTTCTCCCCTTTTTTCTATCATTTCTCTCTCTCTTCCTTCCACTCTTCTCTCTCTCTCTTTCTTCCTCTCTATCACTCTCTTCCTTCCTTTCTCATCTTTCTTTCTCTCTCTCTTTCTCTATCTTGCTTCTTCCTCTCTCACTCTCTTCCTCCCTCTCTCATCTCTTTCTTTCCTTCTCTCTCTTTCTCTATCTCTCCCCCTTTTGCTCTCGAACGGCGGGCGAGCGGCGAGCAAGCGGCCGGGCGAACGGGCAAGCAGCGAGCGAGCGACCAGGCGGGCGTGTGAACGGGTGAGCGGCGAGCGAGCGGCCGGGCGTGTGAACGGGTGAGCGGCGAGCGAGCGGCCGGGCGTGTGAACGGGCAAGCGGCGAGCGAGCGACCGGGCAGGTGAACGGGCGAGCGGCGAGCGAGCGGCCGGGCAGGTGAACGGCGGGCGGGCGGGTGCTGGGGGCAGCCGACATTCAAAGCTGCGCATGCGCCGCCATGGAAAAAGGGCGCGCATGCGCAGATGGTGTTTTTACTTCCGCACCACTATACCGCGGAAAATCGATTATCGCGGGAGATCTTGGAACGTAACCCCCGCGATAATCGAGGGATCACTGTATTATAACTGAACTATGTCTGTTTAGCTGAGGTGTTGCAGTTTGCCACAAGAGGGAGCTAGAGTTCATAGCTTACTTCTCTGAGTCATCCCGTTTCTCTTTGTGTGGCTACTCACTGTTAATGGCTACATACTGTAAGGTATGCTCTGCAATGTCTCTGTAATCGCCCTGTATTGTAGTCATGTATTATAGCTAAAATGTGTTTAGGCTTGATATTTTTGTTTACTGATTATGACAAAAACAACTGGTAAGAAAGACTACGTACTTTGTAATATTTGGATTGTTATTCTGATTTATTATGTGTATGACTTTAGACTGCTTATCTGAATATGTTATTTCTCAAAGTAAACTTTAATTCAAGTTAGTATATCTGTATATGGCTGAATAAGTTATTCACAACTAATCTCAATCTAAACATTTCTGTGTATGCACAACCTTGGTAAACAAGGATTACTGTGGTCATACATTAACAATGTGACCAACAAGGGGAGGGCACTATTATCCACCTCAGTGCCACTGCATTTCTTTTCGCTCCTGTGGAAGTATTGCTGAACCTCTGCTGTTTGGGAGTGCCGATTCTGCTCAATCAGCCCAGAATCACCCTGAAGGGGAGGGGGAAGAAGGGGACCTGGTTTCGTGCCTGTTTTGGGGTTGGCATACTCCACAGGTGTCATCCGAGAGCCTCTTCCAGCAGCAGAGTAGAAGCGGCTTGCCATTCTTAACAGATGTGACTACAATCAGAAGGATAGAGAAAGAGCGAAGGATGTCATTTGGAAAGTGAGGGAATGTAAGTTTTTGTCCTGGAGGTGGAAAAGAAGAAAGCTTTGAAAGAGAAGGTGAGCACTTTGCCGGAGGGGAAAATACTTTCTAAGACTGCTTTTGTTTGTGATCTGGAGACAAGCTACAGCAGAAGTGTAAAGTGGCTAATTAGCATCAGAATTGTTTAACTAAGCTTAAATGGAAATGAAAAGCTAATCAAAGCTAAAACCAAAACCCAGGAATTTCATAAACTTTGAAAGCTGGAAATAGAATTGATTTAAAACTTATTGTTCTGATTGTGTTGGAATTTAAAAGAAAGGAAGGCAACTGTGAGCTTGCATGGTGAAAAATTTGTTCATGAAGCTGTGGCAACATTTGGCTGGAATGTATGTGACCTTGATTCAATGGAGCTGGCTGAACGGTTTATATAATAACTGATAAAACGAGCTGAGAACTGAGAAAGAAAATTTTTCTGCTGAACTTTATGTGAACCTGAAAGGGGGAAAAGAAAAGAAGAGTTTGATTTTTGACTTTTTTCTTCTGAAGCTTTTATGCTTTGAGGCTATATAAAGATTTGCTACTGGGCAGCTGGACAAAGATGGAGCTTTGAGAAATAAGAGATTTATGTAGTCACATATGCACAAGCATTAAAGAATGGAGAGAGGAAATGAGAAACAACGCTAACTCTTTAATTGAAAGTTTAAAAAAATCTTCAAAGTATTTCAAAACAAGATGATTATGACAGCATAGAGCGAAATACAAGAAACAGTGGAGATGAAAAGAAGAATGATTATCAGATTGATCAGCACACAGGAAGCGATGGAAATATTAAAGTGATATACATTGGACAATTTCAAAATGGACAGATTAAAGGCATGTGATTGATAATTTAGATGGTTTAAAGCAATTAGAAAATGGCTTGATTAATGAGGGAGTTGATGGTCACATGTTTAATGATGATTACATTAAGATAAGCACCAATAGAAAATAGAATAGAGATGATCTGATACATTCTAGTGGGCAGAGTAAAAAATAAATTAAAATGGAAATAAAAAAATTGGGAAAGACTGCACAACCTGGGAGGAAAAGAGAAAAGAAGAAGTTAGAGGGGTACAAAAAGACAAGAAAGAAAATTTCTGAGATTTGGCAAGATTGCTGCAAATTTGAAAAGGGGTGATTGATCATTCAAATAAGTTAAAATGGATTTTTTTCTTTTATTTTTATGAATATAATTTGGGTTGTTTTGAAGTAGTAGTAGATGCATTAACTTATAAGATTGTATTAGAAATATGCATATAGAGAAACTTAATGGAATATATACATAAAAAATAAGCTGATCCTGATATGAATTAGAAGTATGGAAGTGATGACTCAATGATTATGTAAGATGAATTTGAAACGCATTTGGAAAATGTAAAAGGTCCTTAAAAGTTAATAGTAATTGCTAATTGGTTGAATATCAATTGATTGGGGAATATTAACAGAGAATATAGAAGAGTTAATATGAATTTATAATAGAAATTGGATTTAATGTAATAAGTTCTTTTTTAACATATACCGTATTTTTCGCTCCATAAGACGCAGGTTTTTTCCTCCCAAAGTAGGATGAAAAATCAGCCTCGTCTTATGGAGCGAAGATGCAGGCAGGGGGGGGGGGGAGGCTGCGAATTCGGAAGCGCCATCCCGCCGGCTGGCTGGCTAGCTGCTGCCTGGCCCACCGTTCCCCGTAAGCTGCGCCCGTGAGCAGGCGTGCACCCCCAAATACACCCGAGCGCCCTTTTCCACGGGCGCGCGCTCCCCATCCCCCTGCCAGCCCGCGGGGAGGTGGGCGGGGGCGGGGAGGTGTGGCAGTAGGAGTAAAGGGAGCCGCGGCTGCCCCTGCCTCCCCACGGTGCCTCCGGCCAAATGCGCCCCTGGCTTCTCCACGCTGCCCTATTGCCCGCCCGATCCGCCTCCTCTCCCCCTCTGCCACCTCCTGCGTTGGGGCGCGATCTGCCTCCTCTCCTCCGCTGCCTCCTCCTGCCTTGGGGCGCAATCTGCCCCCTCTCCAACGTTGCTGCCATCTGCCTTGGGGCGCGATCCGCCCCCTCTCCTCCGTCGCCGCCTTCTGCCTTGGGGCGCGATCCGCCCCCTCTCCTCCTCCGCCGCCCCCTGCCTTGGGCGAGCAATCCAGGAGTCCGGGACAGGGTGGCTTTACGCCATGAAGAGAAAACGGCCGACTTTTCCCTGCTGCTGGAGCCGTTTCCTCTTCATGGCGCAAAGCCACACAGTCCCGGACTCCGGGATTGCTCGCCCAAGGCAGGAAGCGGCGGAGGAGGAGAGGGGGCGGATCGCGCCCCAAGGCAGAAGGCGGCGGCGGAGGAGGAGAGGGGGCGAATCGCGCCCCAAGGCAGAAGGCAGCCATCTGCCCAGACAGAAAGGAAACAAGAGAGAGAAAGTGAGAAGAAGAGAGAGAAAGAGGGGGAGAGAGAGAGAAAGAGAGAGGGGGAGAAAGAGAAAGAGAGGGAGAAAGAGAGTGGGAGAGGGGGGAGAGATAGCAAGAGAGGGAGAGAGAGAAAGAGAGAGGGAGAGGGGGGAGAGAGAGGGAGAGGGGGGAGAGATAGCAAGAGAGAGAGAGAAAGAGAGAGGGAAAGGGGGAGAGAGGGGGGAGAGAAAGAGAGAGGGAGGGAGAGAGAGGAGATAAAGAAAGAGGAGAGAGAGAAAGGAAGAGAAAGAAAGAGGGATAGAAAGAGAGAGAGAGTGAGTGAGAGATGCTCAGTGAGCCTTTCTTTGAAGTTGCCTTTCTTTCTTTCTTTCTTTCTTTCTTTCTTTCTTTTTCTCTCTTGCTCTCTTGCTCTTTCATTCTTTTTTCTTTCTCTTGCTTTCTTTCTCTCCTTCCTTCCCTCATTCCATTTCTTTCATTCCCCCTCTCTATTTTTATTTCTCTTTCATTTTCTTTCTTTCTCTCTTTCTTGCTCTTTCTTGCTCTTTTTCTTTCTCTCTTTTACCTTCCCTTCCTCTATTTCTTCTTTTCTTTCTCCTTCCTACCTTCTTCCCTCCCTCCCTTCAGTCCTTCCTCTCTTACTCTCCCCTTTCATAAGTTTCCTTGCTTCTTTCCTCTGTTCCTGTCCCTTCCCCCTTTCTTTCTTTCTTTCCTTCCTTCCTTCCTTTCCTCCCTCCATTTCTTGCTTTCCTTTTCCTTCCTCCCTTCTTCCCTCCCTCACTCCCTTCTTTCACTCCTTCCTCTCTTCCTCTCCCCTTTTTGGCTCAAAATATTTTTTTTCTATTTTCCTCCTCTAAAATCTAGGTGCGTCTTATCAGCAGGTGCGTCTTATAGAGCGAAAAATACAGTAAATATGAAAGTAAGGTTTGAAAACTTGGATTAGTAACAGTTGGGTTTTTTAAAATTTAATGGTAGGTATGTGGATTTGTCTTTTTTATATTTCTTTATTTTTATTAATTAGGAGGTTATATATGGTTTTTGTTTTTAAAGAAAAATGTATAAAAAATGGAAGAAGGCACGACGGCTTATATAGATTTGCAAGATGATAAGCATAATGAGTTAACATTGTCAAAAGGAAGTTAATGTTGAATTTAATTAGAAGAAAATTGGTTATTTTTTAATTTTTTTATTTTTTTATTAATAGAGTTGAAAGGGACCGTTAGGTCATCGAGTCCAACCCCCTGCCTGAGCAGGAAACCCTACAGCACCCCAGCCAAATGGAAGTCCAATCTCCTCTTGAAGGTGTCCAGAGTTGGGGAGTTCACCACCTCCCCTGGCAGGCAGTTCCATTGGTTGATCGCTCTGACCGTCAGGAAGTTCTTCCTTATTTCCAGGTTGAATCTCTCCTTGGTCAGCTTCCAACCATTGTTCCTCGTCCGGCCCTCTGGTGCCCTGGAGAATAAAGAGACCCCCTCCTCACCGTGGCAACCCCTCAAGTATCTGTAAACTGCTATCATGTCCCCTCTAGACCTTCTTTTTTCTAGGCTGTCCATGCCCAGTTCTCTCAATCTCTCTTCGTAAGTCTTGGTTTCAAGTCCCCTAATCATTTTGGTTGCTCTTTTTTGCACCTTCTCCAGAGTTTCGATGTCTTTTTTGTAGTGAGGTGACCAAAATTGGATGCAGTACTCCAGGTGGGGTCTGACCAGGGCATAGTAGAGTGGTATTAGTACTTCCCTGGTCTTGGAGCGTATTCCTCTGTTGATGCAGCTTAGGATTGAGTTGGCTTTTTTGGCTGCTGCTGCACATTGCTGACTCATGTTTAGTTGATTGTCCACCAAGACTCCAAGATCTCTTTCGCAGTCACTACTGCTGAGTGGGGTATCTCCCAGGCTGTATGTATGTCTAGGGTTCTTTTTGCCGAGGTGGAGGACTCTGCATTTGTCGGTGTTGAACCTCATTTTGTTGGTATGGGCCCACTGTGATAGTCTGTCTAGGTCTTCTTGTACTCTGAGCCTGTCCTCAAGGGTGTTGGCTACCCCCGCCAGCTTGGTGTCATCTGCAAATTTTATTAGTTCCCCTTTTATTCCCTCGTCCAGGTCGTTGATGAAGATGTTAAAGAGTACAGGACCCAGGACAGAGCCCTGTGGTACTCCACTGTCTACTTTTTTCCATGTGGATTTGGTGCCGTTGAGGACAACTCGTTGGGTACAGTTGGTCAGCCAACTGTTTATCCATCTACATGTGTAGTAATCTACTCCATTTTTTTCTAGTTTGTGGATTAGGAGATTGTGGTCGACTTTATCGAAAGCCTTACTGAAGTCCAAGTATATGAGGTCCACTGAGGTGCGTTGGTCAACTGACTTGGTTATGGTGTTGAAAAATGATATGAGATTGGTTTGGCATGATTTGTTTCTGATGAATCCGTGCTGGCTATTGGATATGATCTTGTTTGTTTCTAGGAAGTGGGTAAGTTGTTTTTTGATTATTTTCTCCAGTATTTTTCCAGGTATAGAGGTCAGACTGATTGGTCTGTAGTTACCTGGGTCGGTCTTTTTGCCTTTTTTGTGGATGGGGACTACGTCAGCTCGCTTCCAGTCCTCCGGTAGGTCTCCAGTGATCCAGGATATTTGGTAGATGAGGAGGAGTGGTTCCGCTATGGTGTCTGCCAATTCTTTTAGGACTTTGGGGTGAAGTCCGTCTGGCCCTGGTGATTTGTATTCATTGAGTTCCCTCAGGTAGTCCCTCACTGTGCTTTTGTCTATGTTGAGTTCGGTTCTGGGGCAGTTTGTTGCAGTTAAATTGCAGATTGGTTGGAGGGAGGTTCCCTTTTGTGTGAAGACTGATGCAAAGTAGGCGTTGAGTAGCTGTGCTTGGTCATTGCTGTCTGTGATTTCTCTACCCTCTTTGTTTTTTAGTGTGACGATTGTTTCTTTGATTTTCTTCTTATTGTTGATGTGTTGGAAGAATCTTTTTTTGTTGTCTTTGACTTCCGCTGCAAGGTGTTGTTCATATTGTGCCTTTGCTGTTTTTATTTTTTGTTTGCAGGAACTGGCTGTTTGCTGATATTCCGCTTTGGTTATGAGTCCTTCTTTCCATTGTTTGTACTTAGCTTTTTTTCCTTTTATGTCATCTGCGAGGGCTTTGTTTAGCCATGCAGGTTTAGTTTTGGTTTTCCTGTTTTTCCTTTTCATGGGGATTGCGTTGTTTTGGGCGTCTATGATGCTGTTTTTTAGGATCGCCCAGGCTTCCTGAGTGGTTTTTCTTTCTAAGAGTTCGTTCCAGGGGCATTGTTCAAGGTTCGCTCTGAGCTTGTTAAAGTCCGCTTTTCTGAAGTCTGGGACTGTGGTGGTGTTGGGTATAGTAGCTAGTGATTGCACTATGTTGAATTTGAGAATGACGTGGTCGCTCTCTCCCAGTTTCCCTTCTTCTTCTGTTCCCTCTATTGTTTCTTCCCTGTTTGTTAGTATTAGGTCTAATATAGCATTCCCTCTGGTTCCTGTTTCAACTTTTTGGGTTAGAAAGTTGTCAGCTAGACTGGAAAGAAATTTGGCAGACTTTCTGCTTGGTGCTGAGTTAGTTTTCCAGTTGATGTCTGGGTAGTTGAAGTCCCCCATTATTGTCGTGCTGTGTTTGTTGCATATGTCTGTTAGTTGGCATGTGAAGAGGTCGTCCATTGTGTCTGTTTGATTGGGTGGTCTGTAGTATACGCCAATTGTGGTGTTGCTCTTTTTTTCTTTTATGTTGACCCATATGATTTCTAGGGGGTTATCATCTTTGGTTGGATGTAGTTCTGTGGCAGTGTAGTGGTCTTTGATGTATAGTGCAACACCTCCTCCTTTCTTGTTTGACCTGTTCTTCTTGAAGAGGTTGTAACCCATTATCTGTGTGTTCCAGGCGTGCGTTTCGTCCCACCAGGTTTCTGTGATTCCAATTAGATCATATTGGCCCTCGTGTATTGATAATTCCAGTTCATCCTGTTTGTTTCCCAAGCTTTGTGCGTTTGTGTACAGGCATTTTAGATGTTTGTGTTTGTTTGCAGGTAGAAATTTTTTATTCTCAGGTTTGTTTGTAGGCTTGTCCCGTTCCCCTTCCTTGTTTTGTTCAGTGTTTTGTCGTATAGTTTGGTCACCCTCCCCTCTCAGAGCTAGTTTAAAGCCCTCCTGATGAGTTGGGCTAGTTGGTTGCCTAGGAGGTTCTTCCCTGCTCTAGTGAGGTGTAGCCCATCGCTTGCTAGAAGCCCTTCTTGGAGATAGTGCAGGCCATGGTCGAGGAAGCCAAAGTTCTTATGGCGACACCATCCTTTAAGCCAGTGATTTATCTGCGGGATTTTGCGTTCTCTGGCGGGGTGTCGTCCTCTAGTGGGGAGGATGGAAGAAAAAACAACCTGAGCACCAGTTTTTCTGATTGTGTTGCCCAAGTGGTCATAGTCTTTCATAATTTGGTTCATGTCTTTCACTGTGTCGTTGATTCCCGCATGAATCACCAATAGTGGGTAGTAGTCCGTGGGTTTGAGTATTTTGGTGAGGTTTTCAGTTATGTCAGAGATTTTAGCTCCAGGGAGGCAGCACACCTCTCTAGATTGGTTGTCTGGTCTGCAGATGGGAGGCTCAGTTCCCCTGAGGATTGAGTCTCCAATTACCAGTACTCTCCTTTTCTTTTTGGCTGGCTTGGGGTGAGGGAGGTTAGCTTCTGTTGTTGAGGCTTTTGGTGGAGTTGTGTTGTGCTTGGTTCTTGGTGGTTCTTTGTCAGATGTTTGCAGTTTTTTTTGTTCCGAGAGTACTGAATATTTGTTGCTTGTAGGCAGTGGGGTTGGGAGGAGGAGGGTTGGAGTTGGTGGAGGCTTGTTTTTTCGTCTTAGGGTGATGTGTGTCCAGCTATTTACTGCTTCTGGGGCGTGGATTCGGCTTAGTTCCTCTGGGGTGTTGGTTTTGTTGGGAGTCTGATGGATTTTCTCATTGTGATGTTGGTGCTTCAGGGTTGTTAGGTTTTTCTCTAGGTTTTTGATTTTTCCCTCAAGTAGCTGGATGAGTTTGCATTTGTTGCAGGTAAAGTTTTGGAGGTTTGAGGGGAGGAGTGAGTACATGGAGCACAAACTGCAGCACACCATGGATTCAGTTCCGTCTTCATCTATGCTTGTTCGGGGAGTGACTTCTGTGTGCATGGTTGGTGTATCTTCTCTCTCTCTCTCTGTGTTGTTCTTTATGTGTGTGGTAGGTTGCAGGGTGGGTGCGGGAGAGTGCAGAGGTGACATGTCTGCTCTTGTTGCTGGGTTGGTGATTTCCTCTGCTTCCCTGGTCAGCAAACCCGGTGTTCTTTTGCCTCGCGGTGAGCTTTTAGCTTCTTCCCAGCATGCACCAGGAGTATGCAAATTACCCCCTGAAGCTCAGATTCCTGGGTGGTGAGTTCCTCTGCTTCCCTGGTCAGCAAACCCGGTGTTCTTTTGCCTCGCGGTGAGCTTTTAGCTTCTTTCCAGCATGCACCAGGAGTATGCAAATTACCCCCTGAAGCTCAGATTCCTGGGTGGTGAGTTCCTCTGCTTCCCTGGTCAGCAAACCCGGTGTTCTTTTGCCTCGCAGTGAGCTTTTAGCTTCTTCCCAGCATGCACCAGGAGTATGCAAATTACCCCCTGAAGCTCAGATTTTGTCTAGATGACAAAACTAGAGGTTGAGATTTGGGAGTTTAATATGTACCAAAAGTAAATAATTTGGAATTGGAAATTTATTTTGGGGATTATACATGTCTAACTAATGAGATACTGTTTTTATTGTAACACAAATAAGGTTTCTTGTAATGTATTGAAAAAGTTTCTTTTGGAAAAAATAAAAAATTTATACCTGGAAAAAAAACAATAATGTGACCAACATGACTACATGCTCCATGCCAAAATGTGCATGGAATACCATTATCATCCACCAAAGTAGTACCTATTAATCTACTCTACGTGCATATAATTATTCAATCCTCATTATAAATATCAAAATGGTAGAACTATAATCCAGAAGTTGGAAAGCTCAGGACTAACACACATGTATCTTTTCTCCACTTCAAGAATCTACTTAGCTTCCTAGAATCCCGAGAGACACCATACTGAAGGCATATTTGATTTAGCCTTTTTATAACAGTGCTATTTATTTATTGGATTTGTATGCTGCCCCTCTCCGTAGACTAATGCTATATTCTGCATTAGTCAGTGCTAACATGCTGACTAATTCAGAATTTGTCAAGAACCCTCATTTCAATTCAAGATTTTTATTTAAAGGATGTATGAAGTTTGAACACAGGAAAACAAAAACAAACACAAACCAGGAAAGTGAAAGCATCTAATAATGTAATCTTGAAGAATTGTGTTATAGATTTTAGCTTTCTAATTAACCCTGGCATAAATAGTATATATGCAATATCTAAATGCTAATCTGTAAGGCAAAATTTGGTCATTTAATCTCTTGGGTCAATATGAATGAATTAAGAGGTCCAAAATATTAGATATTCAACTCCTTTAAATAAACTCCTAAATTTGTGGCATGTGAAAACATCAACCAAGTTATAATTATAGATTTATTAAATCAAGTGACTGGCAATATTTGCTTCACTTGCTTCCTTAACTAAAAGCTAAACATCATATTGCATATAATCACAGGGTCATACACAAAGCTGCCTTAAATTGACTCCATGTAGAGAAGAGAAAGAAGAAACCACTTACACTGATGGCCTGCTTTTGATAACCTAGTAGGCAATTGGGAGTATTGTATTTTAGAAGCAAAAAGCTATAATGCGTTTCTTTAATATTTCATGGTTTCTAGGTCATTCTTGGCAGAAAACAATTCATTTTTTTAAAAAAGAGAGAGATTATGCCTGCAGATATACAATAAAAAGATGTGATTAGCTTACTTGCTCTTAATAGTTTTAGGTTAGAAAACCTACCCTATATGAGTCCCACTAAATACTAAATCATCATCTGTTTCTTAACTACCGGTAATAATATTTCTTAACTCAAGTGTTTTTCGTGTGGACTCACTTTAAATCTTTTATATACAAAGGAAGCTTATATATGTTTCATTGGTTTTTAAAGAAAATATTGGTTTAATTCATGTTCTCCTATAACAGATATATGAATGTTCTACCTCTGGTGAGGAGGATAAAAAAGGTTTGATGTAGATGTTTGAGTCATGCACTTTCAGGTCATGATCTCCAAGTCCTCTTGTAACCCCAATAGTTGCCATGACACGAGCCTAGGAAGAGATAAAAACCATAAAAGCATGGGAATACTGGAGAAGACTAGAGAAAGATTCCTGAGCAAGGGGGGAAAACTCCCTTAAGAATACACAGTTGAATGGCTACCACTTCAAATGATTCCAAAGGAGCTATTTGTCTTAAGTGTTGTATGCTATCATTTAACACTAAAGTAGCATTCCTTAAATATCGACAATTGAAAAAAGCTGTCTTCCTATCTGACTTACAGAATATAAGCATGTCTTTGGCCATGTGGTTTTCCTCATACACACCTTGCAGTAGGGTGTTTGCTACCACTAGGAGGAGACAAAAATCAGCTCTCTGAAATTCCTACTATAAACCAATGGTTCTCAAACATTTTACCTCCTTACCTCCTTTACCTCCTTAAAAAATGATTAAGGACCCAAAGTGCTTTGGTTGATGAGGGTTATAGCTATCAATATTTACTGTATTAGAAATTAAAAATGAGTTTTAAAATAGTTGACTTTGCTGCTCCCCAGAGGTCCTCCAACCATATTTTGAGAACCACTGATATAAACCAATATTCTTTTTTTGCAATCTAAAGAGAAAACCAAATGTGGGTCTTCTTTCCCCAAAATTGACATTTTTTTTAGCATCATTGTTGTGGTACTGTAATCTCCAGTGCCCCTATATACAGTAGTGTGGAGTTTTTCAGGTTATTTTTCAGTGATATTAAATTCTTCTAAAATATGTAGCAAATGGGAAGAAGAACTATTACAGAGAAAAATTCACATACACAAAGGGGGGAAAAGTGCAGAAATACTGTTGAAAAAACAAAATTCTCACCAAAACATACAGATAAGCTACAGCAGAGCTGATCAGAACAACCAGACAAATACACAAGTCCATATGATTAATTGAAATGAGCCATCAAGCTACTAGAGAAGGGCTTATAAATGAGATGAGCAAACAAAAGCAATATTGACAACACAGAATCCTCACACACTCCTCATAGATCCTCATCTTCAGTACTGTAGGGGTCAATACTAATAATTTATTTTCTAATTCTGTGTTTGGCAATCGGTTGCTATTTTGACAAAATTATTTCTCAATCTCTGATCCACATCCCTAAATGAACTGTGAAAGCAGCTAAAAAAACACAACTCTAGTAAGTAGAAATTCAGCAGACACCCTTATTGCTCTAAACCAATGTTTCTCAACCTGGCCAGTTTTAAAATGGGTGTACTTCAACTCCCAGCATTCCCTAACCACAGTTAAACTGGATGGGGAATTCTGGGAGTTGAAGTCCACCCATCTTAAAGCATCTTAAGTTGAGAAACTCTGCTCTAAACTTATTTGATCTCCACAACTGTTCAAAACTGCACAAATTCAAAAAAAGCTTTTTATTTTTTCTCAGTTTAAAAAGTCAAGTATAACTGTACAATCAAACTGCAGAATTACCTATCCAAACATTTTTATTCTCAAAATCTCTCTGGTCTAACTGCTTTCAAATATAAAGCAAACAAAATTCAAAATAAGTGCCTTCAAATATAAAGCAAACAAAATAACTGCATTCAAATATGAAGCAAAACTCAAAATAAAACAGATTAGCAATAAAAGTAATAAAACTGTTTTTATCTGAAATGGGATTCTTGTTTGTCATGGAACCTAGGAATTGAATTTTGAGAAACAAAATGTTCTTTTAATTTGTCAGAAAAATAAAATAAACCGCAAACAATTTAGGGCAAAATTGAGTAGTAAATATGATGCAGGACTCAAGTTCCTTTCACCCACCTTCTTTCCTTCTCCATATATAAGGGGAAACTTCAAGTCATCCTCTTCAATGGTTTTATATGCCCTGAGGAAGGAATAAAGTTACTTTATAAAACTTAGATTCAGTCCTTTAACAATCCGTTCTCTTTTTCTGCGTATTTATTTGCTTCATCTTTGCAACATATTCCCATGTTTTTCTCTCCTGTCTTGAGACACCCTTCCCCCTGCAGTTCATACTACTATATAAATTATAAGGAGCATAATTATCCCAACTACAGGACCGGCATCCCTCAATCAGTAAAGGATGAAGATCAAAGAGGGCAATTAAACAAGTTAGCAGGAGACTGAAGTAACAGCAGAAACAGGAGAGGATGAAGGTAAAGAAAAAGCAAGAGAGAGTTCAAGAGGCCTAGAAATATATTAGTGTTAAACTGGTTAAATGGCCACAAATATGTAGTCAATCAGTAATCCTTCTTAATATGATTAAGAAAAAGAACAAGAAATAATCCTGGAGTTTGTATTTGGAGAGCTGTTACCCCCTTTTTTTGACCAACTTCCTCATCCAAGTAGAGTCTATTTTTACCAATGCAGTCTGACTTTCTAAATAGGTGAAATGATTTATTACTGACAAATTCCTTGCAGCCATTTTAGGATGTCACATTTTCTTCCTAATTACTATTTGTTTGTTTGTTTGTTTGTTTGTTTGTTTGATTGATTGATTTGTATGCCGCCCTTCTCCGTAGACTCCGGGCGGCTCACAACAATAATAAAAACAATGTACAACAAATCTAATTTTTAAAAATCTCTAAAAAACCCTTATTTAAAAAGCAAATCATACACACAAACATACCATGCATAAACTACATAGGCCAAGGGGAGATGTCTCAATTCACCTATGCCTGACGGAAGAGGTGGGTTTTGAGGAGTTTACGAAAGGCAAGGAGGGTGGGGGTAATCCTAATCTCTGGGGGGAGTTGGTTCCAGAGGATCGGGGCCGCCACAGAGAAGGCTCTTCCCCTGGGTCCCACCAGACGACATTGTTTAGTCGACGGGACCCGGAGAATGCCAACGCTGTGGGACCTAACCAGTGTTCCCTCTAATTTTTTTTCGGGGTGGGCGGAAAAGTATAGTGTCTGAGCGGCAGTCTCTTTGGGACTGGGCGGCATAAAAGTATAAATAAATAAATAAATAAAGTAAGTGTGGGCGTGCGCTATCACACATGAGCGAGTTCTTGCAGCCATAATTCTATATTTTTAATAGTTTATTTTCAAATACACAGTAATCATTCAACACTCCAAACTAAGATTAGCCTCTCACAACAGCCATTGCAAATTATAAATCTTTCCCTCTAGAAATACCAAGATGTATTTGAGAACTTTAGTTTTAGTCTGTCAGTCTCAGATTAAAAACATTATCAATATCCAATATATTCATAAATGTATTTAATAAGTCAAAAAAGTCTGGCTCGCATTACAGTTTCTCACATCTGTCTCTCACATTGATGATGACCATTCCATCTTTGTCTTTGTCCATTCTCAAATACATCTTGGTATTTCTAGATGGAAAGATTTATAATTTGCAATAGCTGTTGTAAGAGGCTAATCTTAGGTAGTTTGCAGTGCTTAAGTGGGTGCTAGAACAAATCAAATATAATAAATTAACCATACCTATTGGTACATCCAGACTTTCTATCTATCTTTCTTTCCCTGCCTTTCTCCCTCTTTCTCTCCCTTCCTTTTCCCTCTCTCTATCCTATTTCCCCCCTCTCCCTCCTGTCTATCTCATCCTCCCTCTTTCCCTTCTCCCTTTCTCTCCCTCTTTCCTTTCTCCCTCTTTCCTTTCTATCTTTCTGTCCCTTCCTTTCTCCCTCTTTCCCTTCATCTCTCCCTCTCAATTTATCTCAATTCCCTTTTTCTCCCTGTGCTGCTGTGCCTGCCCTGCAGCCCCACCACGGACGGACTGCCTTAGCATCGGCGCCCCCCCCCAATACACACACACACGCTGCAGCTTCCGGACCATCGGTGGCACACACGCACGCGCACACCCCCCACACACGCTGCGTTTCTCCCCGCATTTCTCCCTCTTTCCCTTCATCTCTCCATGCACACACTGCAGCTCCCGGACCATCGGCGGCACACACACACACACACCCCACACACGCTGCGTTTCTCCCTCTTTCCCTCTTTCTTTCTTGCTCTCTCACTCTCTCTTCCTTCCTATCTTCTCTCTCTCCCTTCCTTACTTTTCTTCGCTCTTCCTTCCACTTTTTTTCTTTGTCTCTCTCTTTTCCTTCCTTCCCCTCTTCCCCTCCCTCTCTTTCTCCCTCTCTCCCTTTATATTTATCTCCCCCTTCCTTCCTCTCTTCCTCCCTTTCTCTCTCCCTCTCGTTCACTTTTCTCTCCCTTCCTTCCCTCCCTCCCTTCTTCTGTCCTCTCCTCTTTCCCTCCCTCTCTTTCCTTTCTCTTCACGTCTCCGGCTTTGCTGACCGGCACAAGGCTCAAGCCAGCTGCCCGGGAAAGCCAGGAAGGTCCTCCTGCCCCCCCCCAGCCGAAAACACAACGGAGGTCTTCTGCCACCAGCATGAGCCTCGCGTTGCTCCACCCCGCTTCGCCTGTCATCCTGGACCTCCATTGTGTTTTCGGGGGAGAGCGGCAGGAAAGCCCTGTGCTGGCAGGAAAGCCGGGTTTGCTTTCCGTGAAAGCAAGCGCGCCTTTTAAACACGCTGCTTTCTTGCAACTCTTTCCTGGGTGGGGGGGAGGAGGCCACCCTCCCCAGGAAAGAGGTACAGGAAAGCAGCGTGTTTAAAAGGCGCGCTGCTTTCACGGAAAGCAAACCCGGCTTTCCTGCCGGCACAGGGCTTTCCTGCCGCTTTCCCCCAAAAACACAACGGAGGATGACAAGCAGGACGAAGCGGGGTGGAGCAACGCGAGGTTCAAGTAGGCAGCTTCTGCGCATTTCTTTCGGCGGAAGAGGAGGAGAGGGAGCGGATTGGGCGGGCGGGGGCAGCTCCTTCTACTGCCGGCGTCTCCCCGCCCCTGCCCCCCCACGGGCTGGCAGGGGGATGGGGACTGCGCGCCCATGGAAAATGGTGCGTGGGATGGTATTTTGGGGTGCGCGCACGCTCATGCGCGCAGCCTACAGGGAACGGTGGACCTAACTGGTCGCTGGGATTTGTGCGGCAGAAGGTGGTCCCGGAGATATTCTTGTCTGATGCCATGAAGGGCTTTATAGGTCATAACCAACACTTTGAATTGTGACCGGAAACTAATCGGCAGCCAATGCAGACTGCAGAGTGTTGGTGTGACATGGGCATACCTAGAGAAGCCCATGATTGCTCTTGCAGTTGCATTCTGCATGATCTGAAGTTTCTGAACACTCTTCAAAGGTAGCCCCATGTAGAGAGCGTTACAGTAGTCATACCTCGAGGTGATGAGGGCATGAGTGACTGTGAGCAGTGACTCCCGGTCCAGGTAGGGCTGCAACTGGTGCAGCAGGTGAACCTGGGCGAACGGCTCCCTCGCCACAGCTTTAAGATGGTTCTCTAATGTAAGCTGTGGATCGAGGAGGACGCCCAAGTTGCAGACCCTCTCTGAGGAGGTCAGTAATTCCCCCCCCAGGGTAATGGACGGAGAGATGGAATTGTCCTTGGGAGGCAAAACCCACAGCCACTCCATCTTATCAGGGTTGAGTTTGTGTCTGTTGACACCCATCCAGACCCCAACAGCCTCAAGGCACCGGCACATCACTTCCACTGCTTCGTATAGTGGACATGGGGTGGAAATGTACAAATGGGTATTATCAGCGTACTCATGGTACCTCACCCCATGCCCTTGGATGATCTCACCCAGCGGTTTCATGTAGATATTATATTGTAGGGGGGAGAGGACCGACCCCTGAGGCACCCCACAAGGGAGAGAGCTAGAGGTCGACCTCTGACCCCCCCCCACTAACACCGACTACGACCGACCGGAGAGGTAGGAGGAGAACCACTGAAGAACAGTGCCTTCCACCCCCAACCCCTCCAGCTGGCGCAGAAGGATACCCCGAGGCTGCGCGGTTAATGTTTGGAGACCCTGGAGACTCTGCAGCTTCATTTGGCAAATAAAGATCCAGGGCTGTCGCTCAGAAATCAGCGACGCCATCGGAGACCATTGGGGAGCGACCAGTGAGAGCCGGGGGTCCGGGTGGAGCCAAGGAGCTGGAAGCAGAAGCAGGACAGAAACTGGGACAGAAAGAAAAGACCTGAGAGTGTCGACCGGTGGCAGCGGTCGGCGCCAAAGAGCCAGGAAAAGAAAAAAGGGTAATATCAAGAAGAGACCTTTACCCAGAACTGGAACATTCCCCCCCCCCCCACCCTTTGGGACATAGAATATTCTAATAATTCCAGAATTTAGTATATATACCACCCTGCACAGATCACCTCAGTAGCCAAAACCAGGGCCGCCGATAGGACGGTACTACTGGGAGTGGCGTCACGGGCCCGGCCAAATTGAACAATGAGGGGGGGCCGGTTTTGCCCGCCGGCCTCCTGGCGCCTGCAGTAATTTGTGCCCGGTGAGCAACTCCTCGCACATGCGCAGTACTGGCCCTCTCTTGCCGGCCGCCTGCCTCACCAACGAAAAAGGCGGGCCCTCTGGCCCTCGCAAGGCAGGACTCGAAGCCCCGATGGAGCCTTTGGCAGCGCGGTCCTCCAGTCCCGAAATAAAGCATGCGGCGAAGGTAGGAGCCCCTTCGGGGTGGCGGTTGCACTTGTGTTAGTTGCGCTTGTGTTAAATTTTGTTTCTTTCCTAAGCAGCCTTCTGTGTAAAAAAATCCATCTCCCTGCCAGCCTGCCCGGAACATTCAAAGTAAGAGCGAAGGTTTTTCTTACTTTGAATTTCCCGGGCGGGCTGGCAGCAGGGGGATGGGGAGAGCGCGCGTCAGCCCGCGCGCCCGACATTGAAAATTACTTTCGCCAGCCTCCGGAGAACAAGAGAGAGTGAGAGCGATGACAGAACAAGAAAGAAAGTGAGAGAGAGAGAGAAATAGGGGGAGAGAAAGAGATAGCAAGAGAAAGAGAACGAGAGAGAGAAAGAGTGTGAGTGAGAAAGCAAGAGAGAGAGAAAACAAGAGAGGGAAAGTGAGAAAAAGAGAGAGAGAGAAAGAGGGGGAGAGATAGAGAAAGAGAGAGAAAGAAAAGAGAGAGAGATGAGAGAGAAGAGAGTGAGAGAGAGGAAGAAAGCAAGATGGAGAAAGAGAGAAAGAAAGAAAGAGAGAGAGAGAGAGAGAGATGAGAGAGGAAGGAAGAGAGTGAGAGAGAGGAAGAAAGCAAGATAGAGAAAGAGAGAAGGAAAGAAAGAAAGAAAGAGATGAGAGAGGAAGGAAGAGAGTGAGAGAAAGAGAAAGAAAGCAAGAGAGAGAAAGAGAAAGAAAGAAAGAGATGAGAGAGGAAGGAACAGAGTGAAAGAGAGGAAGAAAGAGAGAGAGAAGAGTGGAAGGAAGAGAGAGAAATGATAGAAAAAAGGGGAGAAAAAAAGAGAAATGAGAAAATGATTGAGGCAGAGAATGACAGAAAAGAGAGAAACAGAGAGAGAAGTGATTCTTGATTTAAAGCATATGGTAAAAGCACTTAAATAATAACAGAGAAAAAAACCCAGCCCTCACCTGTTTTTATTAATAGTTTTGCTGGTTGTTTTAGTTTTAATAGTAATGGATTTTGGTTTTTTTAAATTATTATTGACAAAATTGAACGGGTCCAAAGACGGGCTACAAGAATGGTGGAAGGTGTTAAGCATAAAACGTATCAGGAAAGACTTCATGAACTCAATCTGTATAGTCTGGAGGACAGAAGGAAAAGGGGGGACATGATCGAAACATTTAAATATGTTAAAGGGTTAAATAAGGTCCAGGAGGGAAGTGTTTTTAATAGGAAAGTGAACACAAGGACAAGGGGACACAATCTGAAGTTAGTTGGGGGAAAGATCAAAAGCAACGTGAGAAAACATTATTTCACTGAAAGAGTAGTAGATGCTTGGAACAAACTTCCAGCAGAAGTGGTTGGTAAATCCACAGTAACTGAATTTAAACATGCCTGGGATAAACATATATCCATCCTAAGATAAAATACAGGAAATAGTATAAGGGCAGACTAGATGGACCATGAGGTCTTTTTCTGCCATCACTCTTCTATGTTTCTATGTTTCTATTAATTTCTTTTAATTAAAAAAAGGTATTTATTTATTTATTTATTTTTAATTTATTTCTATGCCGCCCTGTCCCAAGTTTTCCCTTATTTCCAGATTGCATTTCTTCTTGGTGAGGTTCCGCCCACTGCTTCTTTTACTACCTTCAGGTGGCATGGAGAATAAATAGATGCCATCTGCTCTGTGGCAGCCCTTTAAGGATTGGGAAACTACTATTATATTCCCCCTCAGTTTTCTATTTATTGAGCTAAACATACTCATTCTCTTAGCCCTTGTTCATAGGATTTAGCCTCTAGGCCAGGGGTGTCAAACTCAATTTCATTGAGGGCCACATCAGGGCTGTGTTTGACCTCAGAGGGCCGGGGGAGGGCTTGCCCAGGGTGTGTGGCCATGGTGGGCATGGCACGGGATTTGGGGGGCAGTAGTTTTAAAATGGCCGGAGGGGGGCAGACACTTAGGCTGTATGGGGCCCCAAAATTCCTGATGGTGGCCCTGGCCAAAACTCTCATCACCAGAACCAAACGGCTAGCTGACCAGGAGCACTTAAAAACTGAATTGAACAAACTCAAAGATGTATTAATTTCTAATGGATTCGAAAGAAAAACAATTACAAACCTAATCAAAAAAGACATCCCCCCAAAATCAAGACCAAGAACAGGATAATGGCACCACCCTCCTCCCTTACATCAAAGGCACCACAGACAAAATTAGTAAAATTCTCCACAAACATAATATCAAAACTTCATTTGTCACTAACCAAAAAATATCAAACATCCTAAGAAACCCAAAAGATAAAATCCAACTCGAAAACCAAGGAATCTATGAAATCCCTTGCAAAACATGTGCAGCCACATACATTGGACAAACTAATCGAAGAATAAACGCACGCATTGCAGAACATAAGAATGCAGTCAAAAAAGAAGAAAAAACTTCCTCCCTTGTCCAGCACATTAAAAAAACAGGGCATGAAATTGACTTTGAAAAAACTAAATTACTTTCCAAAATAGAACACGTATATAAAAGAATAATCATGGAGGCCATAGAGATAGAAAAACACCCCCTCGGCATGAACAAACGAGATGACACATCCCACCTACCAGAGATTTGGAAACCAGCCTTAAACAAAAAAACATATCATAACCATCACCATGTCAATCCTTCAACTAAATGTGATTCCACCAACCAATCAAATCATTAAAACATAGCCACCCAATCTATTTGCTACATTCAAACTAAATCTCCACCCCCACCACTATTTATAAGGAACAAACAGCAGTTGCAAACAAACTATATTTACAGCAGCACGAAGCTTACAACTTCAGCCTGATGATGATTAATGTGATTTCACCGAAACGTCACATAGACACTCAAAATATTACACGGGGCAAAACCTGAACTCAGAACAATCTACACACACACACACACACACACACACACACACACACACACACACACACATATATATTCGTAGACGGTCTAGGTATATTCGTATGATGGTCTTGGTATATTCGGGTTTCTTCCCGTGTAGGATTTGGAAATTCCTGGCAACGTTTTGACGAGGTCCCACTCGTCATCTTCAGGCTGGTGTTTCTGTCCTTGTTCTAGGGTGAACACAGCAAGATCTGAGCTGCCTTCCTTCTATAAATACTGGTGGCTGGGTGTGGTTTGATGTTGATGTGACTGAGGTATGCTGATTAGTTAATGGTTGTGGATTAGGCGTGATATACTGAGTAGTTGGAGCTTGCAGGCTACTTGATTGTTTTGCAATGTGTGTTCTGAGTCTGGTTTCAGTTTCTATGGCTGGGATACATTTGAGGGCTGGTTTCCAGATGTCTGGTAGGCGGGAGGTATCATCCCGCTTGTTCATATTTTGGGGATGTTTTTCTATCTCGATGGCTTCCATGATTATTCTTTTGCTGTAGTGTTCTGTTTTGGAAATTAATTTGGTACTGTCAAAATCAATGTCATGTCCTGTAGTTTTGAAGTGTTGGAAAAGGGAGAAGGTTTTTTCTTTTTTCCTTAATGCATTCTTATGTTCTGCAACACGTGCATTTACTCTCCTGTTAGTTTGTCCAATATATGTGGCTGGGCAGATTTGACACAGTATTTGATAAACTCCCTGGTTTTCTAGCTGGATATTGTCTTTCGGGTTTCTTAGGATGTTGGCTATTTTTTTTATCTGTACCAAAGGCTGTCTTGATGTTGTGTTTGCGGAGAATTTTACTGATTTTATCTGTGGTGCCTTTGATGTAAGGGAGGAGGGCGATGCCATTGTCCTGTTCTGTGTCTTGGTTCTTGGGGGGTGTCTCTTTTTGGATTAAGTTGTTGATTGCCTCTCTTTGGAATCCATTGGCAAGGAGGGTGGGAACAATTCTAATCTCTGGGGGGAGTTGGTTCCAGAGGGCCGGGGCCGCCACAGAGAAGGCTCTTCCCCTGGGTCCTGCCAAGTGACATTGTTTAGTTGACAGGACCCGGAGAAGACCCACTCTGTGGGACCTAACTGGTCGTTGGGATTCGTGCAGCAGAAGGCGGTCCCTGAGATATTCTGGTCCGGTGCCATGAAGGGCTTTATAGGTCATAACCAACACTTTGAATTGTGACCGGAAACTGATCGGCAACCAATGCAGACTGCGGAGTGTTGGTGTAACGTGGGCATATTTGGGAAAGCCCATGATTGCTCTCGTAGCTGCATTCTGCACGACCCATGTAGAGAGCATTACAGTAATCGAGCCTCGAGGTGATGAGGGCATGAGTGACTGTGAGCAGTGACTCCCGGTCCAAATAGGGCTGCAACTGGTGGACCAGGCGAACCTGGGCAAACGCCCCCCTCGCCACAGCCGAAAGATGTTTCTCTAATGTGAGCTGTGGATCGAGGAAGACACCCAAGTTGCAAACTTGGCAAACTAGCCCAAGGTGTTCAGCTTAATGAAAAATACATTATTATTCTTCATTAGCATGAAGATAATTCTTTTACTTATAGGGAACTCAAGCCTGGTATTATTCAAGATCTATGAAATTCATGTTCTAAGACAGGATTAGCCGCTCTGAGTCCTTTTTAGAGTGAGCGGCATATGAATACAAATAATAAATAAAAATAAACTAGAAACTAGTCTTTTCTCATTAGATTTTTTTAGGGAAACACTATGCAAACTGATGTAAAATATTAAATATTTAAAAATATTACATAAAATACAACTAACAAAATATATTAATAAGATCAGAAATGAAGAATGGATTCCACTGCATAATTTTTCTACTTTTGCAATGGAATTTTTCCTCACTCTTTGCTCCAACAGTTTCTGCATATTCTCTAAACTTGTTCTCTGACTCAATTTTGAAATAGGGCATGTTAAGAGTGAATACTACTAGAGTTCCGGGTGCGGCTTGAATCGCGCTGGGTAGACAGAGACATCGCTCCATCTCCGTTCTTCTCCTTTCATCGTTGCAGGGCACGATTTGTGTTTTGTTCGAGCCTGGAGGGCTCAGCATTGAACAGGGGGTCTCCTGGATCCCTAGGGACAGAACACCATTGCCTCGAAGGGTAAGGAAAACCCCGCTGCTGCAGCATGAAGAACTGCACCCCAGCACTTGCAGGAATGTGGCCATAGCGATCCGTTTCACAGAGGAAGAAAAAGAAGTGAAAACAGAAGTCAACAATAAGAAGATTAACAGAAAGAAGAGAAAGATTTAAGCACCAAACGAGGTAAAATTTTGGAACCAAATATTTAAAAAGCAAAGAACTTGAGCCGAAAAGGCGAACAGACAAAAAATTATTTTCCAGAGTTAAATCCTTCTGCAAAAAGTAAGATACAGCCAGATCGACCTTTCTTTGTTTAACTGCCTAGTTTTTTCTTTTGGAAAAAAGACAATCCTATATTTTATTCATTATATATTACATTTTGGACTCTGATTTTGATAATTATTGACTGAACTCTTCCAATATAAATTACCTAGATTTTATAAAATGAGCTTTTACAAACTTGTCTGAGATCCTGATAAATTCTCATTTGGATTATTTTAGAAGAAATTCCGGTACATGGATTAAATCTTTTTTATGAACTTATACATCAATGAATTGAATCTTAACTTCCCAATGTTTAATTTTTAATTTGATTGTACTTGATTTTTTTGTATAAAGGGGACTTTGACGACTTGGAGGTTTTTACAGAGGGACTATTTTACAAACGGCAATAGCGCAAGGATAAACAGGACGAAATGGACTAAATTTTTCCTTTTTGCTCGTTCTTTATTTTTTTTACCTGCAATATTGCAGTTTTCACGTTTTTCCTTTATTCTCTTGTGGATTGTGGAGTTTGGCTTTCTTGTTTTTGTAGAAGATTGAGGAATTTGCACAGAAGATTTTAGTAAAAGTTTAAATAAATTTTTAAAATAATTTTTTTCTGAAAATAGAATTCAAAAATAGTAATTAAAGATACAAGACTTTAAAAAAAACCTTTGAACTTTTTCTCTTTTAAGTTTTTATCTACTTTTTTCAAATTTTATATATTTTACGCTTTTTACATTTTACATTTCTATATTGCATATTTACATTTTTCTTTCTTTTGGCTATAACTCCCCTCTTTATATTTACATATTTACATATTTTATATCTCATATAGGGTTCTTAATTTTCTTTTTCCTTCTATTGTCATATCCTATCTTGGCTTTTCTATTTCTCTTTTTTTAGTTTTAATATTAAAAATGTGCTAAAATATTACTTTTCTCCCTCTTGATTTGGTATACCTCACAAATTTATAATACACTCTAGATTATATTTTATATCCACTCTCTCTTTTCTTTCTTTTTTTCTTTCCCATATTCCTTTAATATACATAATCTTATTGCAGTGTCTTGTTTGATTCTTGATTTTAAAAAAACTAGTATTACAACCCCCATTACTAATTTTTTTTTGCTCTTATCTTTACTTCTTTTACTTTATTCCCCTTACCCCTCCACAGTTACATTGTTCATTAATAATATTGAGATCCCTTGTTTGATTGTATTGCCTCTTTGATTGCTGTCCCTTTTTATTGTACAATTACATAGTTTGATTATTTTAATCTTATAGAGGTTTTTAATCCTTTTATCAATTGAAAAAGAAAGTAAATCAAGGTATTACATAATAGATTGTAAGCCTGAGACATGAAAGGTTCTTTTAAGGCTCAAAGTGCTACTTCTGTTACAACAACAACCCGAAAAGAAACATCCACTCTAACTTCAACTCCTACTCCAAAGGTATCCCCTACATCATCACCATTACAACAAAGATCAATAACAGCAATGCTTGCTAAAGAAAAAGAAAAGGAGAAAACTCCGATAGAATCAAATTTCCAGATCATTCAAGATACTTTAGCTAGTATTCAAGACTTCATGCAGAAAACACAAACACAAATGGATACAAATAAAGAAGTGAATTTTTTTTTAGAAGAAATGAAAGAAATGAAAAACGAAATGGGAGACCTGAAAGCTGATCTTAAGATGGAGATTGGAGATCTCAAAACTGAAATTGGTGAAGTAAAAGGGAGCATGAAGGAGATGGATGGAAATATGAAAGTTATACAACAGAATGTACATGAAAATGAAAAAAGAATGAAAGCAATGGAAGATAAAGTTCAAGATATAGGACAAGAGATGGAAGAATATGAAGAACATAGTTACGCATACAATCAAGGCTTTGACGAAGCAATAACCAATCTCGAACTATAATCTGCCTCACATGGCTTGAGATGTCAAAACATAAGTGAGGAGAAAGGTGAAGACCTAACAGCAAAGATGGCAGAGATAATAGGAGAAATTTTACAAATGGACCCACAAGAACTTGTAAGAGAGATAGATGAAATTTACAGAGTCCAAACTGGTTATGCCCGGAGACATAACCTAGGAAGAGAAGTTCACATCAAGTTTTCTAGAAAAATAATCAGAGATGACATTTTAAAGCAGGCAAGAAATCAGACTTGGAAGTACAAAGGGAAAGACATCAAAATCTTGAAACAAGTTCCAAAGTGGGTAAGAGAAAGTAGAAGAGAGTATTATTTTCTTACAAGTGTATTAATTAAAAAATATATAATTTTCTGATGTTTGGTACCAGAAGGACTTTCTTTGACTTGGCAAGGAACGAAAATCAAGATACAGAGTGTGGAAGAAGCAAGAGCTTTCTTTGCACAAAGCGGATTGAATAGAACAGACCAACAACTGAAAGAATCCAAAGATAAAGAAGAAGAAAAGGGGGCTACTGAAAAAGAGGGAGGAAATACAAGATGTTAAAAAGAAACAACCACAAACTCAACAAGAACTGGTGTTAGACAGCAGATTGCGAGAACCAAAAGAAATTAAAAAATACTATAAATAGAAATGTCACATGACCTGAAAATCTTCTCTGTTAACGTAAATGGACTGAACAACCCTAGGAAAAGAAATCAAATACTGACCAAACTTAAGAAACAAAGTGCACAAATAAATATCCTACAGGAAGTTCATATTAAGAAATCAAATAGAAGATTACTTAATAAACCAAAATTAGGGAAACTTTATATCAGTTTAGCAAATAAAAAAAAGAGGAGTTGCAATGTACATTGATGAAACAATAGAGTCAAAACAGATATATAGTGATAACGAAGGTGGAATCTTAATTATACAATTGGATTTAGAATCGAAACTTTATTATTATATCAATATATGCACCAAATGACAATCAAAAACAATTTTATAAGAAACTACACGATAAAATAATTGAACTGTCAATAGAAAATATGATAATAATAGGTGATTTTAATGCAATCTCAGATAGTTAAATGGACTATACAGGGAAGAAGAAGGAAAAGGAAAAAAAAGTAATCCTACCAACATCATTCTGGAAAATGAGTACAGAATTATTATTAAAAGATATATGGTGCGAATGCCACCCACAAAATAAACAATACACTTTTTACTCAAATCCCCATAAAATTTGGACTAGGGTAGATATGGCCTGGGCACCAGCACACATAATGGAAAAGATTAGAGATATTGAGATAGAAACTAATAGTTGGGCAGATCATAACCCATTAGCTATATATTGGAAAGGTAAGGAAAAATTTAAAACTTGATACATGTATAGAAATATATTACGAGACCCTGAATATAAAGAGTGGATAGGGAAAGAATTAGAATCTTTTTAAAAATAAATAAAAACAACGATACAACCACACAAAACCTTTGGGATACAACAAAGGCATATATATGGGGGTTAACAATTTCTTATATGGCAAAAAAGAATAAAGAGAAAAAGATGCAATATCAAAAACTAGAAGATGAATTTAAAAAATTAGATCTAGAAAGCAATACCAGCAGAATTTTATAAGTTAGATAGTGAAATATTCTTTTTAAATATGTTAGAGATATTTAATAAGATAATAGCACATGGTAAATTACCTACAACATGGGCAGAAACTTTAATAACACTAATACATAAAGCGAGAACTGAAAGGGAAAAAATTGAAAACTATAGACCGATTTCACTATTGAATGTAGATTATTAAATTTTTATATCAATATTTGCCTTTAGGTTTAAAAACATTATAAATGAAATAATACATGAAGAAAAGAATGGATTCCTACCAGGTAGACAAATTAAAAATAACTTGAGAACAATTATAAATACCCTAGAATATTATGAACAACACCCCGAATAACAAATGTCACTTATATTCCTTGATGCTAAAAAAGCATTTGATAATGTAGATTGGACCTTCATGAAAATACAATTAAATAAGATGAATGTGGGAACTAATTTTTTTAACATAATTGATGCCATTTATGCTAATCAATCAGCAAAAATCATAATAAACAAAGAACAAACAGGAAGATTAGAAATACAAAGAGGAGTTAGACAAGACTGCCCTATATCACCATTACTATTTATTTTAACATTGGAAATTTTACTAATAAAAATAAGAACAGAAAATGAAATAAAAGGCTTGAAGATTTAAAAAGAAACATATAAAGTTCAAGCCTTCACCGATGACGTGGTTTTCATAATAGAAGACCCTTTGACGTCAATCTCAAAATTAATAGATTTAATAGAAGATTATGGGAAAGTAGCAGGTTTGAAAATTAATAAGGAAAAGCCTGGATTGTTTTTCCTGCGAGCGCTGGTCCCCGCTAAGCCTTCTGCGCCTGACTCGGTGAGGCGAGAGGGAAGAAGGAGAAGCGCAAGTGGATGCGGAGCGAAGGACGGATAAATGCCTCCCGGGCGCTCCGCATCCACTTGCGCTTCTCCTTCTTCCCTCTCGCCTCGCCGAGTCAGGCGCAGAAGGCTTAGCGGGGACCAGCGCTCGCAGGAAAAACAATCCAGGCTCGCCAACCCAGAAATGCGAGGCGAAGGACGGTGCTGGTCCGAAGTTGTAGAAGCGAGCCGAGCGGGCGGCCGGAGCTGCGCCCTCCTTCGCCCGCCTCCTTTTCGGCAGGCAGGGCTGCCCAACTGCGCAGAGCGGCTCCTCCCCTCCAGACGCGTGTCGGGGAAGCGGGTCGGTTGCGGGGACGAGCGAGCGGACCAGCGCCGTCAAAGCGGAGGGAACCGCCGCCAGGGCTGCTGCCGCGCTGCCGAGCAGATCAGCTGCTGGGCGGCCGAAGAAACCTTCCCTGGGTCTTCCCGACTTCACCCTGTCAATTTGGTGAGTGGAGGCGGGAAACGGCGGGGGGGGGGGTATGTGAGACATACCCCGAAAGTAAGACCTAGTGGGGCTTTTGGGGGTAAAAAGAAAGTAAGACACTGTCTTACTATCGGGGAAACACGGTATTTATTTATTTATTATTTATTTATACTTCTATGCCGCCCAGACCCAAAGGGACTGCCGCTCAGACACTATACTTTTCTACCCACACCAAAAAAAAAATTAGAGGAAACATTGCTACCAACTCCAGGTTGCCTAAGCAATCTCATTGCTTTTGATGTATATATTGCTAACATGTTGTAAGCCGCCCTGAGTCTAAGGAGAAGGGCGGCATAAAAATTGAATAAATAAATAAATAAATAAATAAATAAATAAATAAAACAGTGGACAAGCACTTGAACATTCTAAAGGAAATGGCAAGAAAAGGGGGGAGGAAACAGATATAGTTTTCCCCATAAGGATTGCTTCACTTAGCAGTAGACTTGCCAATTTGGCTGTAAGCATAAATGTGTTTTATTAGATTTTATTATTATATGTTTATCACATAAAGGCACATGTGTACATGTGAGTAGTAACCCTCCCACACACACCTCTCTCTCTCACACAAAATATTTGCTTTTACTTACAGTGGGGGGGAAAGTATTTAGTCAGACACCAATTGTGCAAGTTCTCCCACTTAAAAGAGAGGACGGTAGTGCTTGTTACATTTTGTATTTTTTGAATTCAAGGAGGTGAGGCAGATATTACTGGCTGTAAGGGACAATTTTATTGTCAGTTTGTGTTCAAGCACAGACCACTCACAGATTAGGCTGGGGCAGGACTAGACTGGGGAGGATAAAAACGAGTGGAAAGCCATTTTAAATTGCACTTTCAGATCACAGAGAAGGAGAGAGGAAGGTAGTGCTTGTTACATTTTGTATTTTTTGAATTCAAGGAGGTGGGGCAGATATTACTGGCTGTAAGGGACAATTTTATTGGCAATTTGTGTTCAAGCTGTAAGGGACAATTTTATTGGCAGTTTGTGTTCAAGCACAGACCACTCACAGATTAGGCTGGAGTGGAACTAGACTGGGAAGTATAAAAAGGAGGGAAAAGCCATTTTAAATTGCACTTTCAGATCACAGAGAAGGAGGAAAGGCGCGCGAATCATATAACTATAAACCAAAATCAGCAAAGTTTGGTAGCAATAGAGGTTGTTGATTTTCTTGTTAAGTACTTGTATTTCAATACATTGCTAAGATGACTGGCTTGGTGCAGAGTAACACTTCTTTGGCTGTTGTGTTCCATAGTACCTTGTAGAACTTGGGGTGCTGCCCTCATTGCATAAGGACATCTAGTTTATATGGCGAGATCTCTAGATTGCAGTCCTTAGTTTGTAGCTTGCAGTCAGAAGTGGAAAGATTGTCCCAGCCACGTGCTGTAATGCAGCTATGTGTGCAGCCTCCACTTGCACAGCGCCCCCCGAGGAGGAGGACTGTGTGGACAACTGTCGGTTCAGGAAGATTACGAGCAGTCGAGCAAAAACATAGCAATTTTGTTGTAGATATTAGCAAGGCCCCTCAGGCAGAGAATGAGGGGATGTTCAAAGGGGAAGTTGTTGTAAGTGAGGTGCATAGTGTCACCAAACCATCAAATGCAGTTAGTAGAAATAAAAAGAGGACACATTTTCTTGTGGGTGACTCGACTGTTAGAGGTGTTGATTTGGGACAGAGTAAGGATGTGGTGAAGGTGATGAGGTGTCTCCCAGGGGCCACTGCCAGCAGGGACAGGAGGCGGATTACAAACATTGTCAAGGCTGTGAGTAAAGTTAATAACATTGATGTGGTGGTGCATCTGGGCACAAATGATTTGTCCCAGAGAAATGTTAATGTAGTAAAAAGAGATTTTCAATGTCTAAGTGTGGAGCTGGGTAAAATAACTGATTCAGTGACTTTCTCAGAGGTATTACCGGTTTGTGGCCAGGAGGATAAAACAACTTGTATCAGGGAGTTTAATGTGTGGTTAAGGCAGTGGTGTAAAGCTGAAGGTTTTGGCTATGTAAGTCATGATGTCAGTAGGTGGTCTAACAGGGAGTTGTTTAAGAGGGATGGTTTGCATCCATCATACAGAGGTACCCAGGTGCTCGGTGAGGAATTCAGAACTTTTATTAGATGACTCTCGAGAAGATGAAGCCTAACAGGACTTTAATATTTGACTCTATAAAGCTATATAAGAGGACTGGAAAGAACAAGATTGGCTTTGCCTTCATCTACCATTCCTCTTATCTCTTTGTGAGCCAGACACAACATTCTGTGGAATTATGAAAGCCCACATTTTGACACAGTTTTCCACATCCGGGTTCCAATATATTCTCTTTAGTTTTGTAATTGAAATGTACATTATTATCTACCCATATATTTCTAAACATTGTATATGTAGAACCACATCTTCAGGGAGGTTTTTAAAGCATATTTTCTGTTTTTCCAAAAAGGGGTATGCACCTACCAGCCAATCATGCTGAAATCTCGATAAAGCATTCTTTTTCCAACTTCCTTTCGCTGAACTCTCCTTGGAAACTCCAGATGTGTAAATTCATTTCCCAGCAAATTAGGTTGCATATATGCCTGTAAATTAAAAGAGGATGTTGACTGGGCAATCATCCCAGAAATCCATAATTACAACTGACGCTTCTCCGTTGTCTCATCAAACTATCCCAAAACCCTGTTCACACCTTTTCATTGCTGAGCTTGCACATTTGCTGCACTTTCTTCTAACATTTATAATTGGGAGAAGCTGCTTATACATTTGATCCTATACTGAGCTAGAGCACAGTCACAATTTTCTCATCTTGCATAAGAGCTGCTGCAGTCTGCTAGACCAGTGTTTCCCAATCTTTTTTGAGCCGCAGCACATTATTCATATTTTCAAAATCCTGGGGAACATTGAGCGAGGGGGTGGGGGGAGGGGCTAAAAAAAGTTTGGACAAAAAAATCTCTCTCTTCCTCCCTTTCGCTCTATTTCTCTCTCTCTCCCTCCCTCTTTCTCTTCCTTCCTTCCCTTCTTTCTCTCTCTCCCCTCTTTCTTTCTCTCTTCCTTCCTCTCTTTTTTGCTCTCTTTCTCTCTCCCTCCTTCCCTCCCTGTCTTTCTCTCTCCCTCCTTCCCCCCTCTCTTGCTCTCTCTCTCTTGCTTTCTTTCGCTCTCTCTCTTTTTCTGTCTCTCTTTCTCTCTCTTTCTTTCTCTCTCTCTCTGCCTCTCTTGCTATCTCTCTCTTTCTCTTTCTTTCTCTCTTTCTGTCTCTCTTGCTATCTCTCTCTTTCTCTCTCTCTTTCTCTCTCTTTCTCTCTTGCTATCTCTCTTTCTCTATCTCTCTTGCTATCTCTTTCTCTCTCTCTTTCTTTCTTTCTCTCTTTCTCTTTCTCTCTCTCCCTCTCGTTACACCACGCCGACAACAGCGGCATCGGCCAGTAGTGAGGGGTGGCGGCAGAGCGGTTGACTGTGAGCGGGAGCCCTGACGACGGCAGGTGGACATGCTGCTGGACGCCATATATGCTGGTGCTGCGCTGGTCATGGGCGTGAGGCTGGCACCTCCGGCCCAGCCAGCGGGCCAGTGCCATCCCCGCAGCGCCAGCATGTATGGCATCCAGCAACATGTCCAACCACCACTGTCGGTGCCTCCACCCTTGAGCTCCCTCTCACTGCCGCCATCACCCGGCGACTGCCTGGGGCCGCTGCAGCTGGCACCCTCCCGCTCCCACTGCCAGTGCCCTCCCGCCGGGCTCCAAAGGATACTGGTTGCTGCCCCTGCCAGGGAAGCTCCAGCTGGGCGGGGCGCTGCCGGTGCCTCCGCCCTGGAGCTCTTGCTCGCCGCCGCCATCCCCTGGCTACTACCTGGTGCCGCTGCTGATGGCGCCCTCCTGCTCCCGCTGCCCTCCCACCGGGCCCCAAAGGACACTTGCCGCCGACGCCAAGGAAGCTCTAGCTGGGCGGGGCGCTGCCGGTGCCTCCGACCTGGAGCTCCCACTCGCAGCTGCCCCCCGGCTACTGCCCGATGTCGCTGTTGCCGGCACTCTCCTGCTGGGTCCCAAAGAAGGAAGGCGGGGAAAAGGAGGCGTGAAGAATGAAGCTCAGCTTCCAGTCTCGGAAGCTGAGCTTCGCGGCACACCTGACCATGTCTCCACACTGGTTGAAAAACACTGTGCTAAACTAATAGATTGCCAATGCCATCAGCTTTTCTTGGAAGATGAAACTACAGTGGTACCTCTACCTAAGAACTTAATTTGTTCCATGACCAGGTTCTTAAATAGAAAAGTTTGTAAATAGAAGCAATTTTTCCCATAGGAATCAATGTAAAAGCAAATAATGCGTGCAAACCCATTAGGAAAGAAATAAAAGCTCGGAATTTGGATGGGAGGAGGAGGAAGAAGAGGAGGAGTACAGTCGCTGCCGAAGGAAGAAGATGAGGTGAGGGGAATAAAAAAAATCCAAAACTTTAAGGCTTAGCAAAAAAAAAAGAGGGACTCTGAGGTGGTGAGGAGGAGCACGCACTAGAGAGAATCCCAGGCGGGCGAGAGGGGAGAACCTCCCACTCCTTTGACTGAAAGGAGGCTGCTGCTGCTGCTGCTACCTGCTTCCTCTTCCTTCCCATGCTGAAGGGCTCCCCTCTCCTCTCGCTTGCTTTGTAGCCTGCGCCTTTCCTTCACTTTGGTGATTCCTTGGTTTGGCTGAAGCCAAGTTGATCTGGGGGGGCGAAGCGCCCCCTTTTGCCTTTCCGTGCCCAGACACTCTGGGAGGCAACCTCACGTCGGGTGTATGGGAGGCAGCGCAAGGGAGTCACCACAGCGAAATGGTTTATTCCCTCTCTAAAGACCCAGAGAAAGGAAACCACTCCGTTCACTTTGGACTGCCAAAGCCTCCTTAAGCACCACTGAAAGGCTCCTCTGGCAGCCCAGAAAAACCCGAGATGGCCGGGATTTAAAGGGAGAATGGCAGGAAACTGGCCGAGTCTTCGTGCTACTCTCAAATTTCCTGGGAAATTTTTCCGGCCTTGGGTTCTGAAGTAGGAAATAATTATTAAGAAGAGGCAAAAAAATCTTGAACACCCGTTTTTTATCTAGAAAAGTTCTTAAGTAGAGGCATTCTTAGGTCGAGGTACCACAGTATTGGGAAAAGTGATATCTAGACTCAGTCACACTTGACTACTCAAACAGAAGTATGTCATTGCCAAAATAATCTGTATCAGCCAAACCCAAATATACCAACTTTCTTTAATAAAAATAAATGAACAATTTTAAAAGCATACAAATCATTTGCTTAATTAGTGGAAAATTCATAAACTTAACAGACAAGAGATTTCTACCTAAAACAAATTCTTAAAGAAATTAATGAGAGAGCTGTTCATAAGCTGCTGTATCAAAGCTTTCATCTTCCTCTGCTTTCTGAGTGCTGCTGTTTTTATTCTCACAAATCTGGTAGGGCAGTTACAATTTTTCTGGTCTTCAAAATTGTTTCTATTACAAAAGAGCAAAGTAGAAGACGTATTTTGTAAATATATATGTTCTACTGATGCTGAAATCTGACATAGTTTCAGGGGATGTTCATTATAAATTTAGTAGCATGTAGATAAAGTCCCTAAAATGAAAACAAAACTGCTGGGGGGGGGGGACTGCACGTGTCTCATCCCAACATCTTGTGGTAAGCAGCACTAAGACTGGGAAACAAAAATACCTCAAAAGATTACTGTATAACATAACATTTCTTTTCATTATCTACTGTACAGTATAACTTCCATTGCTTTTGAAACTCTCTCTAATGCAATTTCACCTTTATTTGCTAGATATGGAAAAGAACTAAATACATAAGTTTTAGGGAAATACAGTAATAGAAACATTTTTAAATCCAACCAGAAAAGAAGGAAGAGACCCTCATAGGTAATATTCTGTTTCTGATTCCTACAGATAAGATCATATTCTAAAAATGCCAAAGAACTTCCTTGATTTTAAAGGTACAGTGGTACCTCATGATACGAACTTAATTGGTTCCAGGAGGAGGTTCGTAAGGTGAAAAGTTCGTAAGATGAAACAATGTTTCCCATAGGAATCAATGTAAAAGCCAATAATGCGTGCAAATCCTTCAGGAAAATCCCAAACTTTAGAAGGGAGGCGAACAGAGGGCAGGGAGGAGCAGCTAAAGGGGGCGGGTGGAAGAAGCAAGGCTAGGCTAAAGGGTGAGTGGGAAGGAAGAAAGGCAAGGGGGGCACCCCTCCCTTTTCTTTCTTAAAAAGACACTCCCCTCAGTGCTTGCAAAAACGCCGAGTCTTTTCCTCCCTTCAAGCCACCCCTCCCTTTTCTTTCTTAAAAAGACACTCCCCTCAGTGCTTGCAAAAACGCCGAGTCTTTTCCTCCCTTCAAGCCACCCCTCCCTTTTCTTTCTTAAAAAGACACCCCCCTCAGTGCTTGCAAAAACGCCGAGTCTTTTCCTCCCTTCAAGCCACCCCTCCCTTTTCTTTCTTAAAAAGACACTCCCCTCAGTGCTTGCAAAAACGCCGAGTCTTTTCCTCCCTTCAAGCCACCCCTCCCTTTTCTTTCTTAAAAAGACACCCCCCTCAGTGCTTGCAAAAACGCCGAGTCTTTTCCTCCCTTCAAGCCACCCCTCCCTTTTCTTTCTTAAAAAGACACCCCCCTCAGTGCTTGCAAAAACGCCGAGTCTTTTCCTCCCTCTAAGCCACCCCTCCCTTTTCTTTCTTCAAAAAAGTGGAAAAAAAGAAACCCCTTCATCTTAGCAGCAGCGGCTTGGGTTCGTAAGGTGAAAATAGTTCGGAAGAAGAGGCAAAAAAATCTTAAACACCGGGTTCGTATCTTGAAATGTTCGTAAGACGAGGGGTTCGTATCTTGAGGTATCACTGTACACCAATTATTTAAATGACAGAGGCATGAATATTTATTAATTTGCTTTGCACTGGTTGTTGTAAATCTGCATACTCTTAAAGTAGTTCTTCCAAAACATTTAAGACACTTGTGAAAGACAACAATCTGCTCTCTATATGTCCTTCATCCTCACTTTAAGACTTGTAGACTTCAACTCCCAGAATTCCTCAGCTAGCTTTGCTGTTCTAAACAGCAAGCACTCCTAAAAAGGAAAAGCCATCTGATCGTTCAAACTACACCAATCAGCCTCAGTGGGAGGAAAGACAACTAAAATGATGATGCACTAGATACTACAGGAGAAAGCAGGGGGCAGAAGGGAGGGAAAACAGATCTGTGTGTAGCATTTGCTTGAAGTGTTAGCTACTTCTTCAGGAAATTTATATAAAGTTCACACTTGGCTGATTTCACAACCTGACATCAGAGCTTTTCTTGCTCTAAGAAATGGATATAGGAAGGACAGAAATCACCATCAATATTCTCATAACTGCAAAGACACAGAGGGAATAATATATCAGACTCTGCCCACTCTGAATTTGACAAATAAAAATATAGTAGTATTTACTGTAATGCAGGGATGGTACATGAATGCTTTATTATACTGGTCTCACAGATTATATCACAGATTATATATTGCTTTGCAGTATGTTATACCATAGATCTTTACTGCAATAAGTATGAGTGGTGTTGATTGCTTTGTACGTTTTGCTATATTTGAGAAGAGTCCTGAGAATACCATAAACATCCAAGAAAATAAACAAATGTATTATCAAACAAATCAACCCAGAGTTTACATTCAAAGCACAAAGGATTAAGCTAAAATTATCCTACTTCAGATATGTTAGGAAAAGAACTATTTCTAATACTGGGAAAGATGGAAGGCAGGGGAAGAAGAACAGTAACATGGATAGACTTAGTTACAGTTGCATGAGGGGTATTGTTAGACGACCTGAAAGACCAGGTTAGAACAGATTGTCATAGAGAAAATCTATCTATATGATCACTAAGATAGGACACCAATTTGATGGCACAAAAATCAAGTAGTGTTGTGCCATAGCTCTTCACTGCACTGAACGCGCTGAATGCACTGCACTGGATTGTTATATTGTTCAGGAACTGGACATCTTTCTAAAGTAATGTTTCAGCAGTTAGTATGCATAGTCTTCACGTATTTAATCATCTCCAGATATACAGTAGAGTCTTGGTTATCCGCCCTTCGATAATCTGACATTCTGGATTATCTGATATCGTGGCTGCTTGGAGGTGTGGCTGTAGGCATTTCCGTGCCCCCAGACACGCCCCCAAACATGGCAGCCACAATGGGGAAGCAGTCCCCAAGGACTGACTTCTCTCTGCAAAGCCTCAATTGGAAGAAAAGAGGGGTGGAGTTGGAGATGGTGGGGAGAAGGGAGAGCCTCTCCTCCATACATAACTCTCCTGCAGGCACTGGCTGCCAAGCCAGGACGAATGCATTATCTAACCAGCAAAGAAGGAAGGCCGCAGGGCCTCGAGTTGGGCTGGACTGGAGTGTCCTCCACCTGCACCACCCCCCTCCTCCAGTTAGTGCTCCAACTCGCCCTTTGCCCTTAAATAAAGCAGTGTGTGAAAGGAGCAGCTCCTCCTTTGCCTGGGCGGGAGGGGTCATTTTGGCATTGCTGCTGCTGTGGTCTCCTTGCGCCTCCTAAACGTGGTCTTATCCTCATACATGGGGTGGGGGAGGGGCTGAGGGTCCTGTGGCCGGGTTAACAGCGCTAAGAGCATGTGTCTCTTTGTTTAAGGGGTGAGGTTGCCGGATGAATGGGGAAGGGGTGGAAGCACAGGCACTTTTTTGACTTGCCTGGGGATAGGGGTTAACATATTACCCTGCGGTGGAGCTGCAGCTCTCCCATTCCGAGCCCTTTTGAATGTGATCACCAAGGATCTGCTTCGCCTACTCTAGTAGGTCCCATCCTCCTCCTGGAGATCGTCTCCCTGCCATAGGAAAGTATTGGCGTTTTTTTCTAGTACAGTTCCTCTCTTACCCACCAGCATTGGAAGTTACCTCCCGATTCATTTTGATGCCCTTGCCCTTTCCCCCCCACTTGGATTAAAACTAGTTCCCGAATTGGAGATCGCGCTGGATCTATTGGCCAGTTCCTCTTAAAACTGTGAGATCAATGTTCATCTTTCAACCGGTTGTCATTGCGTTGTTCTCTCTCTCCTTCTGTATGGGATAGCTTGAGGATATGTGGGATGCTGCGTGTTATTGCAGTGGGTAGGAAGGGCCTCTCAAATATTGTTAGTGTTGTGGTGCCTAGGTGGGCGGTTGGGCGAGCAAGTGAGATGGGAGGAGTGAAATGTTTGGGAGGGAAAGAGCACTGCTTTATCCCAGGACCTCTGAAGACCTCTTTATTTTTCTTCTGCCTTGATTTTGAGTCAGGTCAAGGCCGCATATAGTAGAGTCTCAATTATCTGACATTTTCGGCCATCAGACTATCAGCCCGCCCATTTATGTCAGATAATCAAGACTCTACTGTATTAAAAAGTAATAATTTGGCAACAAAAAAGCAATAATTTGGTTTTGAAGAGTTTGCAGTTCTGGAATTTGAAGTTGTTTATCTTGGTTTTAAAAATCCATTTTAACCACCTACTATATAAGGATTTAGGCCTCTTACCAGATACTGAAGCCGCTGACGCTCTGTTTCTGGTGTGAATTCTGAAGACATTAGAATGACATCTCCATTTCTAATTATTATGGCTCTGAAAAATCCAAACACATAGTAAGAGCGTGGAGAGCAGTTTCTAAAAAAGGATGGCTTTCTTTAAGAAATCAAAGTGTCGATTTGTTCTATATATCAAATCAAAAAATAAAAGATGCATATTTTCCTATGCCACAGTAAACGTATAGCACAACTCACACTGCTGAACAGCTCTCTGCAGGCTAGGAACTCATATGATGATTGAGGATCTTCAATTTCTGGCTCCACATGACTTATGCAAAAAGATTACTTATTCAGCAAGCACATGTCATTTCAGGGAAAAAAAAACATTTTACCAAAAATTAATGCAGGTTTAGGAGAAACAAAATGATCTTCAGACAAAAAAAATATCTAACTAGGTATCTGCTAAGAGAAATAATGAGTGTGTATTACTTAATAAGTAATGTTAAATCTGCCTTCAATTGTTTTAACTACAGTAATTGAAATATCATCAGTAGAGCAATTGGAGGGACATGATTTGGAGAAAGGCTGGCACACTTACCTCTGGGACATTGGTAATAAAATACAGAAATTCTTGAACAGACATTTAATTAGAAACTCTTTAATAAAACATGGAAAGAAATTAGATTAAAACATTATTTAAAAATTCCAAATTGGCTGTCAACTATGGAGTCTTTAATTTATCCACATACATAGAAACATAGAACTCTGACGGCAGAAAAAGACCTCATGGTCCATCTAGTCTGCCCTTATACTATTTTCTGTATTTTATCTTAGGATGGATATATGTTTATCCCAGGCATGTTTAAATTCAGTTACTGTGGATTTATCTACCACGTCTGCTGGAAGTTTGTTCCAAGGATCTACTACTCTTACATACAGTAAAATAATATTTTCTCACATTGCTTTTGATCTTTCCCCCAACTAACTTCAGATTGTGTCCCCTTGTTCTTGTGTTCACTTTCCTATTAAAAACACTTCCCTCCTGGACCTTATTTAACCCTTTAACATATTTAAATGTTTTGATCATGTCCCCCCTTTTCCTTCTGTCCTCCAGACTATACAGGTTGAGTTCATTAAGTCTTTCTTGATACGTTTTATGCTTAAGACCTTCCACCATTCTTGTAGCCCGTCTTTGGACCCGTTCAATTTTGTCAATATCTTTTTGTAGGTGAAGGTCTCCAGAACTGAACACAGTACTCCAAATGTGGTCTCACCAGCACTCTATATAGCGGGATCATAATCTCCCTCTTCCTGCTTGTTATACCTCTAGCTATGCAGCCAAGCATCCTACTTGCTTTCCCTACTGCCTGACTGCACTGTTCACCCATTTTGAGACTGTCAGAAATCACTACCCCTAAATCCTTTTCTTCTGAAGGTTTTGCTAACACAGAACTGCCAATACAATACTCAGATTGAGGATTCCTTTTCCCCAAGTGCATTATTTTACATTTGGAAACATTAAACTGCAGTTTCCATTGCTTTGACCATTTATCTAGTAAAGCTAAATCATTTACCATATTACAGACCCCTCCAGAAATATCAACCCTATTGCACACTTTAGAGTCATCGGCAAATAGGCAAACCTTCCCTACCAAACCTTCCCCTATGTCACTCACAAACATATTAAAAAGAATAGGACCCAGAACAGACCCTTGTGGCACACCTTTTGTAACCTGTCTCTGCTCAGAATACTCGCCATTAACAATAACTCTCTGATGTCTACGCTTCAGCCAGCTGCAAATCCATTGAACTATCCAGGGATTAAGTCCAATCTTCACTAATTTATCTATCAGCTCTTTATGTGGAACCGTATCAAAGTCTTTGCTGAAGTCCAGGTAGGCAATATCCACGGCACCACCTTGTTCCAACACCTTTGTGACATAGTCAAATAAATCAATGAGATTAGTCTGACATGATTTGCCTTCAGTAAAGCCATGCTGATTTGGGTCCAATAAGTTATTGTTTTTTAGGTGCTGATTTATCCTCTTTTTGAGTAGAGTCTCCATCATTTTAACTACAACTGATGTCAAGCTAACTAGCCTGTAGTTACCAGCTTCTTCTCTACTGCCCTTTTGTGGATGGGCACAACACTGGCCATTCTCCAATCCTCCAATCCTTATTTTGTAAGGTGTCTTTTGAGAAAACTGAACAGAAGTAGCTATTGAAATGGTCAGCGATCTCCTTATTCCCATTAATGTATGTATTATTCCTGGTACTAAGCTTCGTGATGCCGCAGTTTTTCTTCTTCCTATCACTAATATATCTGAAGAAGGTTTTATCCCCTTTCTTTACAGATTTGGCAATTTCTTCCTCTTTTGAGGCTTTAGCAGCATATATTATCTGTTTCGCCTCCTTCTGTCTCATTTTATACACCTCTCTATCAGCTATACTTCCAGACTCTTTATACCTCCTATAGGCAGCCTTTTTTTCATTGACTATAGTATAGCCCTTACATCATTGCTAAACCATAGCGGTTTCTTCTTCCTTTTACCTTTAGTTATTTGTCTTACATATAGTCCAGTGGCTTTTAAGATGGCCTTTTTAAATACAGTCCACTGGGTGCTAGCTCCTGCCATTTTATCCCTCCCCTTTAATTCATTATTTAAATATTCCCCCATTGCATTAAAATTTGTTTTTCTGAAATCCAATACTTTGGTTGCAGTATAGGATTGCTCACAATCAGTTTTTACATCAAACCACAAACATAGATGGTCACTGCAACCTAAATTTTCTCCCACCATGACCTCTGAAACCCAATTCCCATTCGTAAAAACTAAATCTAGAATATTCTCCCCTCTAGTTGGTGTCTTAACCAGATGTGCCAGAGCTGTTCTTGTAAAGGCCTCTACTATATTCTTACTTTTGCATGTAAGAGCACTGAGGATATTCCAGTCAACATCAGGCATGTTGAAATCACTCATAACTACAATATCTCCCTTCACTGCCATTTGGGTAATTTCATCCACCATCTTGTTGTCATATTCCTCAGATTGCCCTGGAGGCATATAGATCACCCCAATTCTAATGGCAAAACATTCTTTATTTTGCATGCAAATCCAGAGAGTCTCCAGATCTTTACATGTATTTTGAATTAGTGTTGTTTTTAGACTTTCTTTAACATAAATGGCTATTCCACCTCCCCTTCTCTCTATTCTATCCTTCCTATACAGTGTATATCCTGGTATAGATATTTCCCATTCATTAGAATCCTTAAACCATGTCTCGGTTATGGCAACCAGATCCAAATTATCTCTAGATATTATGGCCATTAACTCACAGAGCTTGTTGCTCAAGCTTCAAGCATTCGTGCACATTACCCAAAGAACATTATTTTCATTATTAGTTTACCCCTTATCATCAACAACTACATCTATTTTATTTGCAGCTCCCTTTTCATAAGCTTCCAGAAACTGATTTATCCTCATTGGTCCGGGACAGAAATCATCCACCTCAGTTACATCTCTGTCCCCTTTACCTAGTTTAAATGTCTGTCCAAAAAAGTTCTGAATTCCTCACCGAGCACCTGGGTACCTCTGTATGATGGATGCAAACCATCCCCCTTAAACAACTCCCTGTTAGACCACCTACTGACATCATGACTCACATAGCCAAAACCGTGGCAATTGAAATAACTAAAACAGTTAAGTATAAAGAGATTCTAGACCCATCTGGTAAATGAAAAAGCAGAGAAGAATTGGCAACACAAAATATAAATACAGATTGGTGCATTTATTTACATATTCAAGCGATATAAAAAGGACTCAGAAGAGAATGATATTGACAGCCAAACCCAACCGTTAGACAAATTATTAATAGGCCCAGAGGAGAAAATAATATCATAAGGGGTCAGGCCTCTGCCCCCTGCTGTTTAATATCTACATGAAACCACTGGGTGAAATCATCCAAGTGCACGGGGCGAGTTACCACCAGTATGCTGATGATACTCAGCTATACATCTCCACCCCGTCTCCACTCAGTGAAGCAGTGGAAGTAATGTGCCGGTGTCTGGAGGCTCTCAGGGTCTGGATGGGTACCTCTCAAGGACACGTCCATCTGCCCATCCATCACCCTGGGGGGGAGGAAATTTTTGACCCCTCAGAGAGCGTCTGCAACTTGGTCATCCTCCTCGACCCACAGCTGACATTAGAAGATCATCTCTTGGCTGTGGCGAGGGGGGAATTTGCCCTGGTTCACCTGGTGCACCAGTTGCAGCCCTACCTAGATAGGGAGCCTCTGCTCACAGTCACTCATGCCCTTATCACCTCGAGGTTCGACTACTGCAATGCTCTCTACATGGGGCTACCTTTGAAAAGCATTCGGAAACTACAAATTGTGCAAAATGCAGCCATGCGAGTAGTCACTTGCCCAGATATTCGCATATTTTTCCAACACGCCATGGTCTGCATTGGTTGCCAATTGGTTTCTGGACCCAATTCAAAGTGTTGGTTATAACCTATAAAGTCCTACATAGCATGGGACCAGAATACCTCTGAGAACGCTTTCTGCCGCATGAATCCCAGTGACTGGTCAGGTCCCACAGAGTTGGCCTCCTCCAGGTTCCATCAACCAGACAATGCCATTTGGAGGCATCTAGGGGGAGAGCCTTGTCTGTGGGGGGCCCGGCCTTCTGAAATCAGCTCCCCCAGAGATTCATACTGCCCCCACCCTCCTTGCCTTTCATAAGAGTTTGAGGACTCACTTATGTCGCCAGGCCTGGTGCCATTAGATTTTTGCCCCCTGCCCAATGAATGTGTTGAGAGAATGTGGAGTGAATGGAATGATTGCTTTTTGGTTTTTTTAATGGTTTGGGGGGGGGGGTTTCTAGATTTTTAATTAGTTAATTGGATTACATTATGTATTGTATATTTATATGTTGTGAGCTGCCCCGAGTCCTCGGAGAGGCGGCATAGAAATCAAATAAATAAATAAACAAACAAATAAATAAATAAATAATAAATAAATATTTGATAGAGTATGAAAAACATGGATAGTCAAAGGTTCAATGATTGCTTGGGAGAAAAACTTTGACTGTAATATATACCTGGCAAAGTGGGAACAAATTGGACGAGAAATATGAAACTGAATATTAACAACTTATAAAGAAAACCCATATAAAATACTATATCGATGGCATTTACCACCAAAAAGATTGCCTAAAATATATCAAAATAGTAATTCGGCATGTTGGAAGTGTAAAGAAAAGCAGGGCACCTTCTTCCACCTATGGTGGCTATGTCCCAAAGCGAAAAGGTACTGGAGGAAATTGAGAAAATGGTTACAAGAAATAACAGGTATATAACACGCCAGAATTTTTTTTATTAGGCATTATTAGAGGATCTTATGTTAAAAATGTAAAATATCTAATACTAAACATTGTAACATCTGCAAGAATTGCATACACGCAAAAATGGAAGAACCCACAGATACCTGATAATAAGGAAATAATCAAAAAATATATTAATGCGCAGAAATGGACAGACTAACTATGGAGTTAAATGATCAAAAAGACTGATTATTATTCAATCTGGACAAAGTGGTACACATGGACACAAAAAAGAATGCAAATCCACAATAAGAGATGGGATATTATAAAGAATCATATGTACAAAGGTATAATTATAGAAAATATTGACATAAATATATAGATGTTGACCCACCTGTAAGCATTAAACTGTAAATATCCAAAGGGAAAAAAATCAATAAATATATATATAAAAAAGAAAAACTCATATGTCTCTGAAATAAAAAAGCTACCTCCAAAAAGAAAGCCTAATTTTGTCTTTTGGGTTCTCCTTCAATTGAATCTAGATTTTAACTCCAACTTTTAACCATTGTTGGCTTAACTTTCCAAAATAATAATTATTTCTTGTGTCTCTTAATTTTAGGCCTATTGCTTCCTTCCCCTCCTTAATTTATTTATTATTTTTATTTATTTATTAGATTTGTATGCCTCCCCTCTCCGTAGACTCGGGGCGGCTCACAACAGTGATAAAGAACAATATGTATTGACAAATCTAATAATTTAAAATCTAAAATAGCAATTGTACATTTAAAAAAATCTAAAAACAAGGAACCCCAATATAAAAAACATACATAGTTATATCATGCACTAAAACTACATAGGCGGGGGAGATGTCTCAGTTCCCCCACGCTTGACAACAGAGGTGGGTTTTGAGGAGTTTACGAAAGGCAAGGAGGGTAGGGGCAGTTCTAATCTTTGGAGGGAGCTGATTCCAGAAGGTCGGAGCCGCCACAGAGAAGGCTCTTCCCTTGGGTTATTGTTTAGTCGACGGGACCCGGAGAAGGCCAACTCTGTGGGACCTGACCGGTCGCTGGGATTTGTGCGGTAGAAGGCGGTCTCGCAGGTATCCTGGTACGGTGCCATGAAGGGCTTTATAGGTCATAACCAACACTTTGAATTGTGACCGGAAACTGATCGGCAACCAGTGCAGACTGCGGAGTGTTGGAGTAACATGGGCATATTTGGAAAAGCCCATGATTGCTCTCGCAGCTGCGTCCTGCATGATCTGAAGTTTCCGAACATTCTTCAAAGGTAGCCCCATGTAGAGAGCGTTACAGTAGTCGAGCCTCGAGGTGATGAGGGCATGAGTGACTGTGAGCAACGACTCCTGGTCCAGATAGGGCCACAACTGGTGCACCAGGTGAACCTGGGCAAACGCCCCCCTCGCCACAGCTGAAAGATGTTTCTCTAATGTGAGCTGTGGATCGAGGAGGCCGCCCAAGTTACGGACCCTCTCTGGGGGGGCCAATAATCCCCCCCCCGGGTGATGGACGGACAGATGGAATTGTACTTGGGAGGCAAAACCCACAGCCACTCCGTCTTATCAGGGATGAGTTTGAGTCTGTTGACACCCATCCAGGCCCCAACAGCCTCCAGACACCGGCACATCACTTCCACTGCTTCGTTGACTGGACATGGGGTGGAGATGTAAAGCTGGGTATCATCAGCGTACTGATGATACCTCACCCCATGCCCTTGGATGATCTCACCCAGTGGTTTCATGTAGATATTAAATAGCAGGGGGGAGAGGACCGACCCCTGAGGCACCCCACAAGGGAGAGACATCAGGGTCGACCTCTGACCCCCCACTAACACCGACTGCAACCGACCGGAGAGGTAGGAGGAGAACCACTGGAGAACAGTGCCTCCCACTTCCAACCCCTCCAGGTATTGGAGGGCCCACCAGAGATCATCCATCAACGTGACCAAAGCAGTTTCCGTGCTGTAACCAGGTCTGAAACCCGACTGCTGAGGACCTAGATAATCGGCTTCTTCCAAGGACCGCTGGAGCGCCACCACCTTCTCGACAACCTTCCCCATAAAGGGAAGGTTGGAGACTGGACAATAGTTATTAATTATGGCTGGGTCCAGAGAAGGCTTCTTGAGGAGGGGGCGCACAAGTGCCTCCTTATAAGGAGCCGGAAAGGACCCCCTCCCCAAGGAGGTGTTGACAATCTCCTGGATCCAGCTCCATGTCACCTCCCTGCTGGCCGAAACCAGCCAGGAGGGACACGGATCCAGTAAACAGGTGGCGGAACTCACATCTCCAATGGCCTTGTCCACTTCATCAGGTGTCACCAGATCAAACTCTTCCCAGACAGATGGACAAGTACGGGCCCCACTCACCTCAACTGACTCATTGTCAGTCGACTCTGCAATCAAATCGGAGTCGAGGTCCGCCCGGATCCGAGCGATTTTATCAGCGAAAAATGTGTTAAAGTCCTCGGCATTACTCTGTAAGAGCTCCCCAACTCCCCCCTGATTAAGAAGGGAGCGGGTCACCCTAAACAGAGCGGCCGGGCGAGATTCCGCTGATGCAATCAAGGCGGCATGGTACGCACATCTTGCCGCCTTGAGCGCCACTTTCTAAGTCTTAATATAAGCTCTTACAAGTGTTCGATTGGATTCAGACTTACTCTTCCTCCATCGCTTCTCTAGACGTCTCTTCTGGCGTTTCAAGTCCCGGAGCTCCTCGTTGAACCATGGAGCTCTACCGGGTCTAGTGCCGCAGAGAGGTTGCAACGGCGTAATCCGGTCAAGAACCTCTGCTGCAGCCTTGTTCCAGGCCTCAGCAAGAGACTCAGCCGAACTGTGGACGAGTGTATCTGGAATAACCCCAAGCGCCCTCTGAAAGCCCTCTGGGTCCATCAGGTGTCTGGGGCAGAACATCCTAATTGGTTCCGCCTCCCTGTGGGGAAGGATTGGAGCCAGGAAGTTAAGCCGCAGTAGAAAATGGTCTGACCATGACAAAGGCAACACTTCTAAGCCCCTTAGTCTCAGATCATTACTCAATTGCCCAGAGAGGAATACCATGTCGGGTGCGTGCCCTCCCTCGTGAGTCGGACCCTGTACTACTTGAGTCAGGTCCATGGCTGCCATGGTGGCCATGAACTCCTGTGCTACTCCAGATGTTTCACCGAGCGACGGCAGGTTGAGGTCCCCCAAGACAATGTCCGGGAAACCCCACCGCCAGCCCGGCTACCTCCTCGAGCAGCACAGGCAGGGCTGTTGACCCACAGCTGGGAGGCAGGTACATGAATAACAAGCCCACCTAAACCCCTAAGTCCAACTTCATGAGGAGGGACTCGCATCCCGCAATCTCCGGAGCAACGAGTCTACGCAGGCAAAGGCTCTCCCTGGCTATAATACCCTGTTTCCCCGATAGTAAGACACCCCCGATTGTAAGACGTATCGGGGGTTTCAGGGGGGTCGGCTAATATAAGCCGTACCCTGAAAGTAAGACATATGTCTTACTTTCGAGGAAACATGGGGGTATTGCCGGGGGGGAGCCCGATGATGTCGCTTCCAAGCTCCCCCCGCGCCCCTCGCCTTCACCTCGCCGCGGCGCCACCGCCTCTTCCCCGGCTTGGCAAAGCAAAGGACGGCGCTGGTCCGAAGCGAGCCGAGCGGGCGGCGGCTTGCAGCGAAGGCGCTCGTCCCAGCAACCGAGTCCTGCCGAGGCTCGGCTGCAAGCGGCCAGCGAGGCTGATCGGCTCCGAGGCGAGCGGCCGGAGCTGCGCCCTCCTTCGCCCACCTCCTTTCCGGCAGGCAGGTGGGGCTGCCCAACTGCGCAGAGCGGCTCCTCCCCTCCAGACACACGCTTCCACGACACGCGTCTGCGGCTCCACGCGTGCATGCCGCTTGGAGCCCTGAGGTTGAACTTGGAAAAGGGCTCACGAGGCTCCTGTCCCGCGGCTGCCCTTCTGGACTCTGGGGAGATGCCTTCGGGAACGCGACCCTTTCAATTTTTTTCCAATGTAAGACATACCCCGAAAGTAAGACGTAGTGGGGCTTTTGGGGGTAAAAAGAAAGTAAGACACTGTCTTACTTTTGGGGAAACACGGTAGGCACTCCTCCCCGCCTTCCCTGGGGTCGGGGCTGATGCCATATCCGAAACCTGGCTGGGCAAATTTCAGAGAGAGAAATCCTCCCTTCGGGCCCAGCCAGGTTTCGATCACACAAGCCAAGTCGGCCTCCTCATCCAGAATCAGATCCCGGATGAGGAGAGCTTTGTTAACTACCAATCTGGCATTGAGCAGCAGCAGCTTGAGCCTAGGGCCCAGATTGCACTCGTCACCAGGGCTCCGGTTTGAGCTCACGGGACCGGAACAAGGGATCGCTCTTAAGCAGCGATCTCTTTTTCCTCCAGAATGGCTAGCCCCGTGGCTCCCGCCATATCTACCTCTCCCCAGCAAGACCGAAATATTCTGGCCCTCTGTCACCCCAGAGAAAGGTATCCCCACCCCTCCTGTCCCTCTACCGCCAGGTAGGCTAAATTCTGCATTCATACTGACCCTATTATTCCCATACATACCATCCCACTCACCCCACTCATTCATATTATAAAAATTACAATTACCATTTACCCCATCCATACCCCACCCATCCCACAAGTTAATCCCATCATTCATTCCATTCACTTCATATATACCTTCCATCTGATCCCAAATATCCATCATTAAAATTACCCCCCAATAGATTAGTTAAAAGATACATAAAAATTAAAAAATTAATTAATTAATTAATTAATTTTAAAAAGGTTAACCGGTCAGTTATAAATTAATCTGAGACAATAATATAAATTAGAATCAATTAATATAAAATCAGTTCTTGAATGAATAAATAGTTCAAAATTCATCAGTCAATCAGTCAATCCAGGTCAGGGTGATAATAATGTCTTTAGTAAATCCTTCTTTAAGACTGCTGTGTTATAAAGTAATCCACTAAGGGCGCAGTATCTTCAATGCAGGGGATCCTGGAAGGTAAGGAGTGAGGGTGGCTGGAGGATTAAATAGCAGGGGATCCTGGAAGGTAAGGAGTGAGGGTGGCTGGAGGAATAAATGATAGGGGATCCTGGAAGGTAAGGAGTGAGGGTGGCTGGAGGAATAAATGACGGGGGATCCTGGAACGTAAGGAATGAGGTGGCTGGAGGAATAAATGACAGGGGATCCTGGAACGTAAGGAGTGAGGGTGGCTGGAGGAATAATAGCAGGGGATCCTGGAACGTAAGGAGTGAGGTTATGACAGGGGATGCTGGAACCTATTCCTCCAGCCACCCTTTGACTGCACAGACTGGAATATTTTTAAAGACACCTCTGCAGACCTAGATGAACTCACAGATACTGTAACATCATATGTCAGCTTCTGTGAAGACCTATGAGTACCAACCAGGAACTTGCAAATATATAGTAACAATAAACCTTGGTTCACAGCCAAACTCAAGCAGTTACGTTATTCCAAAGAGGAAGCCTACAGAAAAGGTGATAGAATGCTGTACAATCAGGCCAGAAATATACAAGGGAGATCAGAGCAGCAAAAAGGAACTACTCTGAAAAGCTAAAGAATCAGTTCTCAACAAATGAACCAGCAAACATGTGGAAAACTCTCAAAAACATCACCGGCTACAGCAAACCACCTTCCCAAGCTGAAGGAGATCAGCAATTAGCAGATGACCTGAATGTGTTCTACTGCAGGTTTCAAAAGAAACCACAACCACTTATCTACAAAAACCTCCATCCCAGACACACCAACAACAGCCAAATCTTCTACAACTGAACCCATCCCATTGGGTTTACAACACCTAGTGATCACAGAAAAGGAAGTGAAAGATCTATTTCACAGACAGAAGCCTGGAAAAGCACCAGGCCCAGACAAGATAACTCCTGCTTGCTAAAAAGTCTGTGCTGACCAATTGGTCCCCATCTTCACCCAAATCTTCAACAAATCACTAGAGTTGTGCTATGTTCCTTCCTGCTTCAAACGCTCTACTATCATCCCAGTGAATGTTCTCTATCATTTTTTTTCAGTGTGGGCGGAAAAGTATAATGTCTGAGTGGCACATTTTCACGCCTGGCCGTGGATCGGTTAGAAACAAAAGGGGGTCATGTGACAAAGGACTAACAAAGTCCTTCCTTCCTAGAAGAAAGAATAGAAAGAATAAAATGGAAAAGGGGATTAAAAGGGGATACAAAAAAAGAAAAAAGAAAAAGGTTCAGTTCAAAGTTCTGCTCAGATTAAAGAAATTGGAGTTTGAGAAGGGTTGATTAAGCTTGGAGTATTGTTTTGTTTGCTCTTTTAAAATTATTTTTTCTGTTTAAATATATGAATTTAGGAATTGCTGATCTGTTTTAATAAATTTAGAAGTATTGATTATAATAAGATATGTAGTAGGTGATACTGATTTGGATTAATGCATAAATGGAATTGAATTTAGAATTGCTGGGGAGATTAATGATATTAATGATTTTTACTTGATTGAAAATAGAGAATATTTAGAATTTTTTTCCTTTTTTTTCTTTTCTCAAATTGAAATTTAAGATTAATAATTAAGTAAGAAATGTAGATAAGTATTAATTGGCTAAATGTTAGATGGGCTGAAATAATTTTTAAATTTTGGATTAGGTAAATGTACTATTTAGAGGGGGGAGAAGTCTGAAATTTGTATGTTTATGTTTCGTTTTTAATTTTCCTTTTGTTAACATCTGATTGGCTATACAAGGTTTTCTTGGTTTATAGACAAATGTATAAAGAAAGAAGGAACCACTTTAGCATAATGGTTAATAAGTTAGAAATATAATTGGTGTTGTACTTTTTGAAGGAACATTAAGGAGGGAATTTAATTAAAAGAAAATGTATGTAACTGGATGACAAAATTAGAAAAAAAAACTTTTGCAACTTTTTTGATGATTGATATTAGTTACTAACAAAATACCGCATTTTATTCATGGAAAATTAGATGATACACTGTATTATTTGAATGTATGTCAGGAGAAAAATTTAAAAAAATTTACTCCCCCCAAAAAAGTCCTTCATTCCTGCATACCTCCCACGTGCCTTTACAATTTATGTATGGTATGTTTGTACGTATGTCTGCTTAATAATGGGTTTTTAAAAATATTTTAAATTGTAAATTATTAGATTTGTTATGAACTGTTTTATTGTGTTGTGAGCCGCCCCGAGTCTACGGAGAGGGGCGGCATGCAAATCTAATAAATAGATAGATAGATAGATAGATAGATAGATAGATAGATAGATAGATAGATAGATAGATAGATAAAATTAAAATAAATAAAATAAATAAAATAAATAAAATAAATAAATAAATACCAAGCAAATAGATTGACAGATAATGCTGTTAATATGGCTCTACACTACATCCTTCAACATCTTGAACCTCCAATGATCTACGCTAGGGTCCTCTTTGTACACTTCCGTTCAGCATTCAATACCATCATACCGGACAATCTCTTAACCAAACTAAATCAGCTAGCGGTACCTGAACATACTTGTAAGTGGATCACAAGCTTTCTAACAAACAGGAAGCAGCAGGTGAAGCTAGGAAAAATCACATCAGATACATGTACAATTAGCACAGGTGCCCCCCAAGGCTGTGTACTCTTACCACTTCTATTCTCTCTATACACTAATGACTGCATCTTAAATGATCCATCTGTTAAACTACTGAAGTTTGCAGACGATACAACAGTGATTGGACTCATTCGAGACAATGATGAATCCGCATACAGACAGGAGGTTGAACAACTATCCTTGTGGTGTGACCAGAACAATCTAGAACTGAACACCCTCAAAACCGTAGAAATGGTGGTAGACTTCAGGAGAAACCCTTCCACCTGACAAGACGGAGTGGCTGTGGGTCTTGCCTCCCAAGGACAATTCCATCTGTCCGTCCCTTACCCGTGGGGGGATTATTAACCCCCTCAGAGAGGGTCCGCAACTTGGGCGTCCTCCTCGATCCACAGCTAACATTAGAGCACCATCTTTCAGCTGTGGCGAGGGGGGCATTTGCCCAGGTCTGCCTGGTGCACCAGTTGTGGCCTTATTTCGACCAGGAGTCACTGCTCACAGTCAATCATGCCCTCATCACCTCAAGGCTCGACTACTGTAACGCTCTCTACATGGGGCTACCTTTGAAAAGTGTTCTGAAACTTCAGATCGTGCAGAATGCAGCCGCGAGAGCTATCATGGGGCTTCCAAGATCTGCCCACGTTTCGCCAACACTCCGCGGCCTGCACTGGCTGCAGATCAGTTTCCTGTCAGAATTCAAAGTGCTGGTAATGACCTATAAAGCCCTACATGGCATCGGCCCAGAATACCTCTGGGATCGCCTTCTGCCGCACGAATCCCAGCAGCCAATCAGGTCCCACAGAGTTGGCCTTCTCCGGGTCCCGTCGACTAAACAGTGCTGTTTGGCAGGACCCAGGGGAAGAGCCTTCTCTGTGGTGGCCCCGGCCCTCTGGAATCAACTCCCCCTGGAGATTCGAACTGCCCCTACTCTTCCCGCCTTCCGCAAGATGTTGAAGACCTATCTATGTCATCAGGCATGGGGGAAATAACTATTTTGTCCCCCCAGCACCACCTTTTTCTGACTGTAATATATGAGAATGGTATGATTGTGTAGTAATGATCGTTTTTTAATATTTAGGGGTTTTAAATTGCTTTTAACTTATATTGCATTTGTACTTTGTATATTGTATTGCTGTTGTTGTGAGCCGCCCCGAGTCTTCGGAGGGGGACGGCATACAAATCTAATAAAACTAAACTAAACTAAGCAATACGAGACAACACAGTATCAACAGTAGAGACCTTCAAATTTCTAGGTTCTATCATATCTCAAGACCTAAAATGATCACCTAATATCAAAAACATCAAAAAAGCACAACAAAGAATGTTCTTTCTGCGCCAGCTCAGGAAGCTGAAACTGCCCAAGGAGCTGCTGATACAGTTCTACAGAGGAATCATTGAGTCTGTCATCTGCACCTCTATAAGTGTCTGGTTTAGTGGTGCAACCCAACAGGACTGACACAGACTTCAGAGGATAATCAGAACTGCAGAAAAAACAATTGCTGCCAATCTGCCTTCCACTAAGGACCTGTACACTGCACGAGTCAAAAAGAGGGCGGGGAAAATATTTACTGACCCCTCGCATCCTGGACACAGTTTCAACTCCTACCCTCAAAACGTCACTACAGAGCACTGCACACCAAGACAACTAGACACAAGAACAGTTTTTTCCCGAACGCCATCACTCTACTAAACAAATAATTCCTTCAACACTGTCAGACTTTTTACTAAATCTGCACTTCTATTTCTACTAGTTTTTCTCATCATTCCTATCATCCTTTTCCTCCCACTTAGGACTGTATGACTGTAACTTCTTGCTTGTATCCTAAGACTTTTATTAATATTAATTGTTTCTTCATTGCTTAAGTGTTGTACCACACGATTCTTGACAAATGTATCTTTTTCTTTTATGTACACTGAGAGCATATGCACCAAGACAAATTCCTTGTGTGTCCAATCACACTTGGCCAATAAAATTCTATTCTATTCTATTCTATATGTATTTTCTCCATCCCTGAGAGAAAATAGAAAAGTTTGGTAATTTATTTTTGTAAAAGGAACATGAGTACAACCATATTTAGTTTCATAATCAAAAATATATTTTACACCCAAATGACCTTCTCAGTATAATTATATAAGCATTCATGCAAAACTTGTATCCAAAATATGCCATTCTAATTTAATTACACTTTGGGAAAAACAGGATATAGAACCAGGGCTAGGGGATTTCTTCCTGCAGAAATTCCTTTAAGAGGAAAATACACATTAAAGATATATGTCATGGCTAGTGTCATGATGGAGCGGATGGTTCCAGAACACAGAGAAAGAAACCTGATTTTGTGTTGTATAAAAATGGATATCTGAAGTTGCAAATTGCCTTCCTCAGGTTTGGATTTTTGACCTGAGTTGGCCCCCCTTGATCAACGAGTGAAAGTTGTATCTGTTCATTTGCGTCCTGTGGAATTATTTTTCTTTTCTCACAATCCCCATTTCTTTAGGTTCTTTTTTTCCCCTTTTACTTTCATATCTATATCTACTCTTTCCCCCAACTTTTTTTCTCCTTCTTATGTGTGTTATTTGGTCATTATTAATCTCTGTGTAATTATCAACCCATTCATTTTTATGTCTTTTTCTCTTTTCTTGTTATAGCTATCAGTGTAATCATAATTATAAAAGTAACAATTGTAATAATATTCATGGCAATTTTCAATATATTAATCACCATAGTCATTAATCTTCATTTCCAGTATTCTTTTCCGCTTCATCAGTGTTTTTATTAATCATCTCCTCCTCTACTGTCTCTTCCTCTACCTTTTGTCCGTATTGTAGTTCATTCTTAACCTCTCCCCAGCTTTGATTTGCTTTGATTCCCCAGCTTCTTCACCAGTCATCAAGTAGATCTTTAAAAAATCCAACCAGTTCAGCATAATTAATTTCCTCCATGTCTATGAGATCACAATTCTCCAATCCAAAAGTTCAACAAACTTCAGTTATAACAGAAATCCTACCTCCGCCAAGTCAAAAAGCTTTTCTGTGTACACCATCAGTCCTAAAGAATCACATACCTCCAATTCTTAAGATCACAAATCCGTCCATTTTAAAAGTCGTCCAGCTGCTAAACACAAGTGTATTCCACAGCCTTCCTGATTCTCCACCCAACAGATGGCATTCTGGGTTCAATCGTCTGACTCTTTTCCATTGTTTGAATCAAATTCTACTTTCCAAAATATTCTCAACTTATTATCTTCTCTATTTCTTGTATCTCCACCAGGTCATTTAAAGCAAAACCCCTCAGTCCTTAGGCAATAATTACAGTTCTTTTTAAGGTTTTTTACTCCATGGTCTCCATTTGCTAAGTAGCTGTTCCTTAATTTCCGGTCTCTTTCTTTTTCCCCTTTTAACTGTTAAAATACTTTTCTAATGTTTTCTCTAGGCAAAATCACTCACCAGCTTCTGCTTTCTTTACACTCTCTAATACTTCGCTTTAGGGTTTAGTGGTATAGTTTAGTGGCAGTTGACTCCAATCTTTCCATTTTAATCCTGTCATTTGTGGCCGCCGCAGCTAGGACCACACTTAACATCGTCTTCTGTTCGCTGCAAGCCAAGAGGACAGAACTGGGTCCCTGGGGGGTTTGCTGCCCCTCCCCAGCTTACCAACAGATGCCTCTATTTTTCTCTACCCCTACCGGGTGGTTCTGACCCAATTCTGGCCAAACTAGGTCTCCTGGTGGCATGGATATTTGGGTTCCCCAACAGAGCGCAGAGAACTCCATAGTGCCATGCTGTTGGCCACGCCCCTTCCCATTAAAATCCATTCATGAAGACATAAAAACTTACCTTTTGCAAATCAGGTGTGGAAAGAAAACAGAAATGGAGCTGGATCATAAAGAACACTTAGAATTTACAATGGTGGAAAAGGAAAATGAAGAAAAGGGAGATTAAACAGATGAAAAAGGGACCGAGAATAAAAATCAGATTAATGATTACACTGGGATTTACAGTAATAAGGAAAGAATAAGAGGGGATAATTAGTAACAGAAGAAGCAAGTAAAAATAAAGGGGGTAATAGGGAGAAGAGACTAGGAAGAATTGACAGTAGATTTACACAAAAAATAGACTTAAAAGGAAGGAAAGGAATTTGGAAAAAAAGAAGTCATTGGCATAAAAATAAATGAAAGAAAAAGAAAAGTTTAAGAGAAGGTGTTGGAAGGAGAAAACCTATAAAAATGGAATGCTGAGAGACCAAAAGAAAATGTATGAAAAGGGGAAGGTGAATAGAAAGGGGAAAAAATAGAATTATTTAACTTTTAGTCGTGTTAACATTGTTAGTTGTATATAAGTGTGTACAATTAATTAGCATAATTAATTTTAAAACGTAAAGTGTTTTTGCTATGTTAATTTTAAATTAGATGGTTTGAATTGAATTTTGATAGTGAAAAGGAAAAAAGAATAAAGAAAAGTAGGGGAAAATTAAACTGTAGTAGGTAAATTGTTGGAAGGTTATAAAATTTGAATAATTACTAATTTTTTAATAAGATTGATTTTTATATAAGATATGTATAATTTATAAAATTGATTTAATGTTGAAAAGGAGTTAAATAATTACTTAATTTGTTGGGATGTTATAAGAACTGTATAATTATTATTTTAAATGATAATATATATCTTATATATAATATATATCTTATAAATATTCTAAATTCTATAATTTAGAAATTGGATTTTTTGCTGTAGAGATTTTAGATAATTAGGGGTTCTTTTCTTTTTCTTTATTATTGTATATTGTATATTGGGAAGTTAGTAATGTTATCAAACAACGACTGGAAGTTTAGTGATGAGATTAGAATTTGTTTAAATATGGAGGAAGAGTTAAAATAAAAAAATTGAGTAATAAAGTTGAAAGGAAGATATGATACGGGAAAAGAGATAAAAAATTTAGGGCATTTAGAAATGACACAACAAAAAAATGATGAGTAAAGATATACATTGAGATAAGGGAGGAGTATGGCCTAAAATTAAGAGGTACAAGAAATAATGAATATGTCTGGAAGATAAGCTATAGCAATTGATGTGGAAGAAAACTGAAAATTAAAGGTGGTAGACCCAAGCGACAAAAATAGGAGGTAAGGAGGCAGCATTAGAATAGAAGCAGATATATCTAGAAGAATATAAATATATATGTATATAAATATGTACGAGGGAAAAGATATAGGTGTAAGAGTAGCATTGATGTTGGTATGAAGTTAGGGGTTTGAATTGCTTGTCTGTTAACTATAAGAGTTTATAGATTAATGAATATGTATATATCTGATTAAAGATGATAATAGAATATGTACATTTCTACTACTAGACATATGTACAGCTGTTGTGGTTCAGCCTGAGTCAGATGAAAGACCAGCTGCGTCTCTGCTGGCTGCATGCCCGGGGGAGGATGAGAGTAGAGAGGAAAGTGACGAGGAAGAAAGGCCTGGGAGCCCTGGGGAGGGGCTCTCTCAAGCCAGTAGCTTGGATTCTCTAGAGTCTCTGGAGTCATTGGATGACGAGGCACAAGCTGTCATTAGTATGCGACAGAGATGCATAGATCAAAGGAGGAATCAATTGAAGAAATATTATCAGTGTTGAATGAGGAACACCAGGGGGTTGGGTGTTTTCCTCATTAGCAGGGAAGGGTTTATAAGGCAGGAAAACTCTTTCGGCAGTGTGGAGTGTTATCAGAGTGGAGTTGCTGTTATCTGCATTGCCTCAGCGTTTCTGTTCCTGGCTCGTGGCCCAGCAGTCTTGAAGACCCGTGGGAGGTGTATGTCTGTTATCTCAACAGCCTCGTCTTGGCATTAAGGATCCTGTGTTTCTGTATGAACAATTGCCTTCATGTATCTATTTGGAGTTCCAGTGTTTTCCTGATTTGTAAGGACATTTTCTGTTGGCTTCTTTTCTCTTTACCATTATAAAACTGTGTTTGGATTCTACCGGTGTGTCTGGCTTATCTTTTTGGGTTGGTCATAGCTTCCGGAGTGACCCAGACAGAACAACAGCTAGAGAAATTCTGTGCTGGATTTCTTTAAAAAAGTTATTTTATTTGAATTTACTGACTATCGCTGCTCTGCCACGCCACTTCCCTATTGCCACCTGGATTGCTCTAATACTGCAATTACTGAAAGAATTTTCTTACAGAGACATATTGTTTATGTCTGTGTATTGTGATGACCAAAGTATGGAACGCGTGCCACAGGGCCATACACAGGGCTAACCTGTGCTGAGTGCAAACGGTGCTTTTCCATCCCTTACCTAGCACATTCCACAAAAGGCATGACTCAGGAAATTCCTCACATTACTACCTCCCTTACCTGTTGTGTTATACCTTTCCCATTGGATGAACTTTGCTGCAGTATTGTGCAATCATTTTGTATTAGACCTGGTTTGTCACATGTATCCCACCCTCTAATTGTCTGTTTACAATAAAAAGAGCTCCCCTGACCTCGGTCCGGGTCGTCTCACCTGAACAAATTCTTGTCTGTGCCTTCTGAATGAAATGATTTGGAGAATCCCGAGCGACCCGCTAGGAGCAGGGGGAGTACGCACAGCTCCACCATGCATGTGCATGCGCAAGCGCCTCCCACCCACTAACTGGTCTCTGAGGCTCTGCCATGCATGTGTGGGGCATGCATACATGAGGGCGTTCACATTGCATTTGGGAGGGTTGCACACATGCACATGGAGCCCCCCCCCCACCCCATTTTGAGCCTGGAAGGCCTTCTACACCAATCTGGAAGCCAAAAATAGGTGAGGGGGTGGGGCGCATGTGGGGGAGAGACTCACATTGCATTTTGGGGGTTTGGGCTTGGGCACTTGCCACCAAAAGGATTAGCCATCACTTGTCTAGTATATTATGCTCAGATGAAGAAATCAATGAAAGAAGTGTAATTCTTATAAGAGAAACAATTGAGTATGGAGTAAAAAGTAAATTTTATGTATTCATCCATACAAATCTTTGGCTGGGAATTTTGCTGCAAATTTTGCATTATCAGAATAGCTTTAGAGATTGGCAGCCAGTTCACTTGACAAGCATTATATTTAATGCATTGTATTTATGGTATATTGTAATGTACAGTACTGCTAAAATATTAGAACTAATAAAAAATGCTATTGGACAACAGCAATGTAACTTTGTGCAAACAATTCTAATTTTTTTTTTTTAAAAAAGGGTGACGGGAATAAAAAGAATCATTATAAGTTACAAACTACAACAGAGAGAGAAGTACAGTGGTACCTCTACTTATGAACTTAATTCGTTCCGTGACCAGGTTCTGAAATAGAAACGTTCGTAAGTAGAAACAATTTTTCCCAAAGGAATCAATGTAAAAGCGAATAATACATGCAAACCCATTAGGAAAATCCAAAACTTTAAAACTTTAAAAAAAAAGTGGCGAGCGGAGTGGAGGAAGCAACGGGCAAGAGGGGATTTTCATCAAGATCAGGGGGCAAAAGCGAGCAAAGCAAAGGAAGCAGCGGGCAAGAAGGGATTTTAATCCAGATCAGGACACAAAAGCAAGTGGAGCGGAGGAAGCAGCGGGCGAGGAGGGATTTTCAGCGAGATCTGGGGGGGGGGGCAAAAGCAAGATGAGCAGAGGAAACAGTGGGCAAGAGAGGAAAGTGGCAGCATGATGGGGCGGCTCCGGAGAGCTCCTTGGACGTGCCAATCTCGCTGAAAATCCCTTCTTGCCTTCTGCTTCCTCCGCTCCACTCACTTTTGCTCCTGATCTGGATGAAAATCTCATCTAACCCGCTGCTTCCTCCACTCTGTTCTCTTTTGCCCCCGATCTTACTGAAAATCCCTTCTCGCCCGCTGCTTTCTCTGCTCCCCTCGCTTTTCTCCCCGGATCTGGATGAAAATCCCTTCTCGTCTGCTGCCTCCTCCGCTCCATTCGCTTTTGCCCCCGATCTTGATGAAAATCCCTCCTCGCCTGCTGTTTCCTCTGCTCCGCTTGCTTTTGTCCCCCGATATCACTGAAAATCCCTCTCACCCGCTGCTTCCTCCGCTCCGTTCACTTTTGCTCCTGATCTCGCTGAAAATTCCTTCTCGCCAATGCTTCCTCTGTTCCGCTCGCTTTTGTCCTGCAATCTGGATAAAAATCCCTCCTCGCCCGCTGCTTCCTCTACTCCGCTTGCTTTTGTCCCCCGATCTCACTGAAAATCCCTTCTCGACCGCTACGATGGTTCGTAAGTGGAAAATGGTTTGTGAGAAGAGGCAAAAAAAATCTTGAACACCCAGTTCGTATCTTGAAAAGTTCGTCAGGAGAGGCGCTCATAAGTAGACACTGTATAGAAGTATTGTTCAAGTGGGGATGGGGGAATTGACCTGGGCTTCACACAAGGACTTGATCCCATTTTAAGGACACTTTAACATATGAATTTGCCAAATGTATTAAAGTTTTATTTTCAAAGCAAAAAAATTAAGCACATAAAATATAATTACACTACAAGTTATTTCAGTACTTCAGATTGATGTATTCATTCTGGATTGCTGGTCTATTTGTTTTGACTGAACAAAAAGAAACCCCAAATGTACACTAAAACATGTTTAACTTGTGCTGTAGCAAGAAGAAATGGTAGAGAATTAAAAGGAAAGGGAAGAAAAAATTCAGAGATTGTCCCAGAAACTTCAAGTCAGGTAAGACGTTGGCAGAAGGAAAGATTTAACATCAGAAAGTGGCAAAGAACATAACTTCATTTAGAATTAATTTTTGTGAAATTGAAATTCATGAAAGAGGACAGAAATACATTTCTTGTTTTAACTGAACACCCACAAATGTAAATATTAAAAAATTTACTTACAATTTTCCAGCCAAATGACAAATTTAGCTCACCTGCTATCACCTGCATTTGCCACATAGAGTTTCCCCAGTAAATACACCACCACAAGAGCTGTACAACCACCAGATATATTGAAGACAGTTCTTTCACGTTCTATCTGCAAATCCTGAGAGGGGGAAAATTACATCATAATTAAGAAAGTAATTTCAATGTGTACAATAAATCTGAGTGATGCTTGAACTGAAAACTCATCAATAACCACCTCTACAACCACCATACACTCAACCTCAACAATCACTTCATGAATACACAAACAATCCAAACAATATATCCTTACTTATTAAAGACACCCTCGAATGAGAGTAGAAATGCAATAATGCCATTCTATTTGATCATGATGTCACAAATGAACCAGATATAGACAAGATTCATAAGATTATTGCACCAAAATTACCAACTGAGGAAATCAGTGAAGTATCTAGAGATGGCCCTGAATTTAAATACAGAGGTGACTTGATAGCACCTAAATTCTGTAGAGTCGTCTTCAAAACTGAACTCAGAAAACAAATATTAATCAACATTATAAACCAGTGATGGCGAACCTTTTTGTCCTTGGGTGCCGAAAGAGTGTGGGCACGCACTGTTGCGCATGTGTGAATGCCCATACCCATAATTCAGTGCCTGGGAAGGGCAAAAACATTTTCCCCTCCCCCCCGGAAGCCCTCTGGAGGCCAGAAATAGCCTGTTTCCCAACTTCTGGTGGGCCCAGTAGGCTCGTGTTTTGCCCTCCTCAGGCTCCAAAGGTTTCTCTGGAGCTAAGGGAGGGTAAAAACGCCCTCCCACATCCTCCCTGTAGGTTCTCAGGAAGCCAAAAACGCTCCCAAAGCCTCTGTGTGAGCCAAAAATCAGTTGGCCAGAACACACATGCACTTTGGAGCTGAGCTATGTCAACGGCTCGTATGCTAGCAGATATGGCTCTGTGTGCCCCCTGTGGCACACGTGCAATAGGTTCGCCATCACTGCTATAAACTCTAGTAACAGAAATGACTCCAATCCAAAGAAATGCGCTCAAGGCGTGATTTCTTAATATTACAACATATCAAATCCCGTGAACTCAGAGCTGATCTTAAAAAACATCAAGATCAGAGAATGGTCAGTGTTGTGCCATCCACAAGAAGGGCAGTAGAGAACAAGCTGGTAACTACAGGCCAGTTAGCTTGACATCAGTTATAGTTAAAACGATGGAGACTCTACTCAAAAAGAGGATAAATCAGCACTAGTGTTGGGCAAACCTTTTGAAGTTCAGGTTTGGCAGGTTCGGATGAACTTGACATCGGAGTTCGAGTAGGTTTGCTGAACCCGAACGCCAACACCTCTGGCCCGGCGGGAAGTGAAGCGCTGGGGGGAGGCAGCGATGGGCTACGAGCTGGAACGCTAAATTGTGCTTACCGCTGCGGCTCATAAGTTCTTGCGGCAGAACCTGCCTCCTGAGCCCTCTTACCCGGCGGGAGGCGAAGCGCTGGAGGGGGGGTGTCAGCTTCATCAAATGGGCGATGGCCGGGAGCCGCCGAAATGAGAGAGAACTAGGGGCAGGGATTTTTGGCGGCTCCCGGCCATCACCCGTTTGATGGAGCCTGACACCCTCTGCCTCCAGCGTTTTGCCTGCCGCCGGACGCCTCTATGGCATGGGCAAGCTGGAGCCTGCCGCCTCCACGTCGCTTGAGCACCTGGCCTTCGCTTCGACAGCCTCCGTCCCATCCTGCGCCTCCGGTTCCCTGGCCCCATGGATTGAGAGTTCTCTTCCCCCGCGGGCCATTCCTGCAGGGCCGACTACACGGGCAATAGCTCTTTTCTGGCAGTGGTGGATGGAAAGGTGCCTAACAGGCTAGGCGCGCCCGCTCTCGCCTCCCCAGCCGGCAACGCCGTCCTCCGCCTGGCCAAGCCGGCCTCTGGAGACAGCCCCTCAAGGAAGAAAAAGAGGAGCAGTTGCAGCAGCAGCTTGGCTCAAATAACCCAGCCACGAACTGGATCCAAACTCACTCTGCCAGGGAAAAGCATTGCCCTTACACCAAATTCCAGGCTCTGGAACTGGAAAAGGAATTCCTCTTTAACATGTACCTCACCCGAAAAAGGTTCTGCGAGGTGGCGGGGATTTTAAATCTCACGGAGAGACAGGTTAAGATCTGGTTTCAGAACTGAAGGATGAAAATGAAAAAAATGAATAAAGGGAAAAGGGACAATAAAGGAGATTTAAGGCTTCTGGGGGGGGGAGGTCTTGGTGAAAATATTGTAGCGTGGGGCTTTTGTTTTCTTGTTTTAAGGAAGCACGCAAATACACATGTATGTGCAGGAGGGGGGGTGTCAGGCGCCATCAAACAGGCGATGGCCGGGAGCCTGACACCCCCCCTCCAGCGCTTTGCTTCCCACCAGGCAAGAGGGCTCGGGAGGCAGGTTCTGCCGGCTGGCTTTTCAGGATCCTGGCCGGCAGCTTCAAGCGAGGGGTGTGCAGGAGGGGGAGGTGGGGACCGATGAATAAATTGCCGCAGTGTTGCGCATATGCATGTGTTTGTGTGCTTTCTTAAAACAAGAAACCAGATCTTGACCTGCCTCTCCATGAGGTTTAAAATCCCCACCACTTCGCAGTGCCTTTCTCAGGTGAGGTACATGTTAAAGAGGAATTCCTTTTCCAGTTCCAGAGTCTGGAATTTGGTGTAAGGGCAACGCTTTTCCATGGCGGAGTGAGCATGGATCCAGTTCGTGGCTGGGTTACTTGAACCAAGCTGCTGCTGCGGCTGCTCCTCTTTTTCTTCCTTGAGGTCGCTGTGTGGGCTGCCTCCAGAGGCCAGCTTGGCTGGACTGAGGCCGGCGTTGCTTGCCGGGGAGGCGAGAGTGGGCACGCCCAGCCCGTCAGTCACCTTTCCATCTGCCGCTGCCAGAAAGGAGCTGTCGCCCATGTAGTCGGCCCCGCGGGAACGGCCCACGGGGAGAAGCTCTCAATCTGCGGGGCTGGGGAACCGGAGGTGCAGGATGGGATGGAGGTGGTTGAAGCGAAGGCCCAGTGCTGAAGTGATGTGGAGGCGGCAGGGTCCTTGCTTGCCCATCCCGTAGAGGCGTCCGGCAGGAGGCGAAGCGCTGGAGGGGGGGTGTTTCAGGCTCCATCAAACGGGCGATGGCCAGGAGCCACCGAAAATCCCTGCCCCTACTCTCTCATTTTGGCGGTTCCCGGCCATCGCCTGTTTGATGGAGCCTGACACCCCCCCCTCCAGCGCTTCGCCTTCCGCCGGGCAAGAGGGCTTCAGAGGCAGGTTCTTCCAGCCAGCTATTCAGGATCCCAGCCGGCAGCTTCAAGCGGGCGGTGGGTGGGCGGGATGGGGAAGCGGGGAAGGCTCTGATTCAGCCACTACAGTCATCGGCCACCTTGGTGGTCTGTTGCTTGAGCTGCTCCAACGCCGACTCCATCTGCTTTTTCACTGACATGATCGTGCGCGCGGTGGCAAAAGCAATTAAAGGAGGAGCCGCAACTGCGGCATCCAAACCTTTTCCATAAGAAATACAAGGAGATCGGCACGCACGAGGCTTCCCGGCCTGCGCTGCACGAAGGTTTTGTCTGATGGGCGGCCGGGGGCTGCAGGAGGGCGGGGCCTACGTCAGCACAGAACCCATCCCCTTTCCAAAAAGCGCCAGGATGAGCTAAGGCTGCCCTGGGCAATGGGCACAACAGGCGATTGGTGCAGACTTTGGTTTTGTTTCCTGCTTGGCAGCCAATCAGTATTGCTCTGGGTTGCAGGACGAGCAAGGCGGTGTCGTGGCCTTAACTTCCTTATTTATTTAGTCCAACCTTGGCAACTTTTAAGGCTTGTGGATTTCAACTCCCAGAATTCCTCAGCTTGGGGAAAAGGAATCCTCAATCTATTATATTGGCAGTTCTGTGTTAGCAAAAACTTCAGAAGAGACAGATTTAGGGGTAGTGATTTCTGACAGTCTCAAAATGGGTGAACAGTGCAGTCAGGTGGTAGGGAAAGCAAGTAGAATGCTTGGCTGCATAGCTAGAGGTATAACAAGCAAGAAGAGGGAGATTGTGATCCTACTGTATAGAGCGCTGGTGAGTTCTGGAGATCTCACCTACAAAAAGATATTGATAAAATTGAACAGGTTCAAAGATGGGCTACAAAATGGTGGGAAGTCTTAAGCATAACACTTATCAGTAAAGACTTAATGAACTCAAACAGTATAGTCTGGAGGATAGAAGGAAAAGAGGGGACATGATCGAAACATGTAAATATGTTAAAGGGTTAAATAAGGTCCAGGAGGGAAGTGTTTTTAATAGGAAAATGAACACAAGGACAAGGGGACACAATCTGAGGTTAGTTGGGGGAAAGATTAGAAGCAACATGAGAAAATATTATTTTACTTTAAGAGTAGTAGATGCTTGGGAAAAAACTTCCAGCAGACGGGGTTGGTAAATCCACAGTAACTGAATTTAAACATGCCTGGGATAAACATATATCCATCCTAAGATAAAATACAGGAAATAGTATAAAGGCAGACTAGATGGACCAGGAGGTCCTTTTCTGCTGTCAATCTTCTGTGTTTCTATGTTTCTAAAACCAAGGGCAAACCGACCTTTACATCAATTACCATGCTGGTTGCATCAAAACAAAGTCCTGTATTCCACCAACCAACCAAATCCATTCAAACCTCCAACCCTCCACCGACCAAGATCAACCAACCTTAAACCACATCCTCCAAACCAACATCACCCAAATCTATCCTAACATTCAATCCTCCTCAAACCTAGACTAACTCCCAATAAACCATGACTAAGTATGTACGGCCCTATATCAACCACTAATAATCTTATACGCAAACTCATTAATTTAAGAAGTATCACCAACAAAATACCTGAACTACTTTTCCTACTGAAAACTGCTAACCTCAACATCATATCTGTCTGTGAAATATGGCTAAACGCATCCCTTCCTGGCTCCATTATTTCAACCAGAGTCTATCACGTCTACCCATACAGGAGGTAAAGTTGCAATCTTCTATAAAAAATCACTGAACCTAAAAAAAGTGCAAGTTGAACATGAACTTCAACTTCCTGAAACTATCATCCATGAATTGACCTTAGAAACTGCAGTTTGCTTCCTTCTATGTTATAGTGCCCCTGATTATGACATCTCACAACCTAATCTCATTACTAACTTGGGCAGCCTCCTACGCACATCCTCTTATATTTCTTGGCAACCTAAACCTACCACATATAAATTGGACCCTAAACGAATGTACAGCTGAACCCATACATTCAACCCTTTATAATGCTATTACTAGTCTAGGACTAGATCAACTTGTTACTGATAATACAAGACTCAACAGTTGCCTAGACCTCATCTTCTACAACAGTTTACAATCAATTTATGGACTACAAACAAAAGAGCCTTTTTCTAACAGCGACCATAACACAATAGAATTCTATCTCAACTTGCGTCCTTTCAGAAACCACCTCAACAAAGCTGCAACTAATTACAACTTTAAAAAGGCCAACTATGATATCATTGAACCATACCTTTCATTTCTTGATTGGCATGCTATATTCTCCTCAACTAAAGACTATTACAATACATTTTTACTTGAAATACAAAAAAACATTACCGTATATACTCGAGTATAAGCCGAGTTTTTCAGCCCAAAAAATGGGCTGAAAAACACAACCTCGGCTTATACTCGGGTCATTGACAAAATCACCACAAGAGGGCGCCATTGCTTGAGCCAGAGCAAGGAAGCACCAGCTTTTCCCCCCTCTCGCACGCCGTAGGAGCTGTGGGAGGGGTGGGGCTGGTGCCTCCTCTCCCTGGCTCAAGCAAAGGAGCCAGCCAAGTGCTCCAACCAAGAGGGGAAAAAAGCAATGGGAAGCCGGTGAGGTCGTGTGTGTGTGTGTGTGCATGCCCCCTCTCCCCCCCACAGTGAAAAAAGCCAGCTACCTCTTTGAAGGAGTGGGTGTGTAGCCAAAGTGCCTCCTTTTTTCCCCTTGCTGAAACTGGGAGGCTTTTTTTTTTTACTCCTTGCTCCCTCCCTGTGTGTATTTGTCAACAAATAAACCCTATCTGAGTCGGCAGGAGGAAGGAAGCCCTAAAGCAGCGTGGGGGTGGGGGTGTGAATGAAAGGGAAGCCAAGGCAACAAAGAAAAAGGGGGAGGATGAATTTTAGAGTGTGTGTGTGTGTGTGTGTGTATGCCCCCTCTCCCCCCCACCGTGAAAAAAGCCAGCTACCTCTTTGAAGGAGTGGGTGTGTGGCCAAAGTGCCTCCTTTTTTCTCTTGCTGAAACCGGGATGCTTTTTTTTTTTTACTCCCTGTGTGTATTTGTCAACAGGTTTACCGTAACTATTCCTTGCTCTCTCTGCATTGCCCTTAGTTGGATTAAAAAGCCCCCCTGCTGTCAGATTCTCCTCCCCCTCCTTTGAAAGGATTTAAACTGTTTAAAAAATGGTATTTTGTGGTAGTTGGTGTCCTTGCTTGGATAGGGACTAATAAGGCAAGAGCTAGACAGGAATTCCTAAAGTGTGTTTGTGGATCTTTAAAAGTTGCCTTTTATAAAGTGGGTTTGAGAGCAAGTTTCAATTAACAAGTATGAGGGGAAGCATTTTACATATTTTAAAAATGAGTTTGATTCTTAATAGGACCTGCATATTTAGGATACAAAACCAAAAGAGCTGTCTGTGTTTTGCAAGTTTTGCTTGTCTCACTAGTCTGTCTGTCTGTCTGTCTGTCTGTCTGTCTGTCTGTCTGTCTATCATCTACCTACCTACCTACCTACCTACCTACCTACCTGGTTTTCTATGCTGATAACCTCACAGCAGCTAATGCTGAAGCTCTGTTTGGATATATAGATAGATAGATTTATTTATTTATTTATTTATTTAATTAATTGGATCTGTATGCCGCCCCTCTCCAAGGACTCAGGGTGGCTCACAGCATATATAAAAACAGAACAATAATGTAAATCCAATTAATGATGAGATGATGAGAAGGAATCCTGTTTTAAATTTACAGAGCTAGTTTACTGGTTTTCTTTAAAATAAATATTCTAAAACATGTAATCTTCTGATGTTTCAATTAATGTAATTTTATTGGTTTCCATTTTTATAAGTTACCAGTAGCCACTGCATTTTCTAACCTCGGCTTATACTCGGGTCAATAAGTTTTCCCAGTTTTTTGTGGCAAAACTGGTGCCTCGGCTTATACTCGGGTCGGCTTATACTCGAGTAGATACGGTAAATTATATGTATCTCTAATTTCCACCAAATCCAAGAAAAATAAACTACCCATAAAAATAAGAAAGCTTCAATCCAAAAAAAGACTTCTTTGATGTAAAAACAAAACAGGCTACATTTCAAACTTTAAAAGCCATTATAGAAATTTATGTCACCAAATTAAAACTGAATGTACTAATTATCATATCATTCAAAAAGAAAACATTCTACGTACTAAGTCCACCTATGAATTCTATAATTTTGTAAACAATAAACTCAAAGACTCCAGATCCATTCTTCCTCTTAAAGGACCAAATGATAAAGACTAAAAGGATGAAACTTTTAAAGCAAACCTCTTTAACACATTCTTTAGCTCAGTCTTTGTTAAAAGGAATGGATCCTGTCCATCATTTCCTAGTTGTACCTCAATCAACTTCAGTGATCTAACACAAATCGATTTTACAGAAGAAAACATTAAAAAGTCATTACGCAACTTAAAACCATCTCTATCAATTGGACCCGATGTGCTTACTTCTTAAAAAAGCTCTCCTCTACCTCAGCTGAACCTCTAAGCATAATTTTTAACAAATCCTTCAGAACCAGCTCCTTACCCAAACTATGGTCACTAACCACAGTCATTCTTATCTTCAAAAAAAGGAGATCCAAGTAACGTTGAAAATTACTGACCAATATCATTCAGTTGTGTCACTTGCAAAGTCATGGAATCAATCATAAACATTTCATCTTGAAACTAATAACCCACCAACAAACAATTTGGCTTCAGGAAAAAACTATCCTGTAATCTACAACTCTTACACTGCAAAAATATATGGACTACTCAACTTGATCAGGGTAAATCAATAGACGCAATCTACATTGACTTTTGTAAAGCCTTTGATTCTGTAGTTCATGACAAACTGCTTCATAAATTAAAATCCTATGGCATCTCTGGACCACTGAGTGATTGATTAACAGCATTCTTGTATAAAAGACAACAAGTGGTCAAAATAGGAAGTGCCATACCTAATCCCACTTCTGTCAACAGCTGAGTCCCTCAAGGCAGTGTTTTAGGATGAAGTTTCTTCATACTCTACACAAACTATCTTTGTGACCACATTTCAAGCAATTATGTTCTCTTTGCTGATGATATTAAACTATTTAACTACTACCAACAACACTGCTACCCTTCAAAAGGACCTTGATCATTTAGCTGAATGGTCTAACAACTGGCAATTTCAAATTTCAACCAACAAATACTCTGTCTTACACATTGGTGAAGAGAATCAGAATACTAAATACATACTTGGAAGTAATGAACTCGTAGCTGACCTTCACTCTGTCAAAGACCTTGGAGTACTCATATCCAACGACCTAAATGCCAGAGCTCACTGAAACAACATTGCTAAAAAAGCACTAAGAGTTTCAAACCTAATCTTACGTAGCTTCTTCTCCAGAAACACTGAACTGCTAACCAGAGCATACAAAACATTTGTCAGTCCAATACTCGAATACAGCTCACCTGTATGGAACCCACATTACATAATTGACATTGACACAATTGACAGAGTCCAGAAATACTTCACAAAAAGAGACCTTCACTCTTCCTCTCAAAACAAACTTCCTTATTCCTCCAGACTTCAAATACTACGGTTAGACAATCTACAACTACGTCACCTCTGAACTGATTTAACTGTTGTTCATAAGATCATATACCATAACACCCTTCCTATTAGTGACTACTTCACCTTCAACAACAACAATTCAGCTTTATGACAGCAAATGCTACACTACCCAATGAGGCCACTTTTTGACTCATGTGTGAACTGTACTTTTTGCTGAAGCCAAAATATCAAGGACCAAAAGTTTCACAGACATATTGTTCCATATTGACAAAGTGAAACAGAATTTTAGAAATTTATTGAAAAGAAAAAACTGAAATATCACATTGAGATAAGTATTCAGACCATTCGCTCAGTACTTTGTTGTAGCACCTTTGACAGCAATTACAGTCTCGAGTTTTTTGTGGTATGATGCTTTGCACACATGGATTGGGGGATTTTCTATCATTCTTTCTCGCAAATCCTGTCAAATTTAGTCAGGTTGGATGGCAACTGTTGAGGGTGAGCAGTCTTACCTGACTGCCCAGTTTGCCAAAGGAGATGGAAAGCACGGGCTCCATCACGTGGTAGGGGCAAGCTCGGACGGAAGCATGAGCTCGCCCCCAAACAGTTGATAGGCTTGACGCAGGCATGCGCTAGCCTATCCAGGGAGCAGGGTGGAATGGCAAGGCAATTAAATCCCCCCACCCCCCGACCCTGGTAGCTTCCTCTTGTGATCTTCGTTGGAAGCCTCTTTTTGGATCGTTGCTGAAAACAACCTGCCTGAGCCTGCCTGAGACTTCTAATCAAAGCCTTCACTGAAGCCTTGGAAAAAGATTGTTTCTTGGGCGTGGGAGGAGCGGCCAGCAAGAACGACGACCACATAGCTGTGGTTTGCAACAAAAAGAGTTAAGATTGCTGAGATTTTGCTTTTACTTGGAGAACTGTGGGCTTTACAAAGTTGGATTGATTTGAGTTTGTAGGCTGGGGACCATTTGTTGGGGACTACAAACCACTACATTTAATTGTTCTGTGCAAAACAGGAAGTACAGCAAGTATGAAGAGGGAGAGTTATTTGAGCTACGAGGGCTTGCCTTTTCCTTTGAGGGGCTGCTACCTTCCCCTTCTACTCTTCCTGGCTTAATCTGAGAGGGTTTTATAGGATTACAACCTTCTGATTTTTAAAAGTAGTTATATTGGGTAGCCAGGTCTAATTTAGTGGAGGAAGAACTCTCCTTTTAAAGGGATTTGAAGGGGATATTTTCAAATCCCTTTCCTCTCACAGGTATACAGGCATTTATACAGAATTTAAGTTTCATTGCTGTATTTTACTCTTAATTGGGGAAGTTTTTGGTTTTATTGGTTTTATTTGGGGGCTGTGGGAGGATTTTGTAGGACTGTAAGCCTTTGAATCAGAATATTAGAGTTAGATACTGTATTCTGATCCGGACCTTTGGGGGTTTTAGTGAAAAGGCCTCTTACTTTTTCCTTGCATTGGATAGATAGTTAGAGCTACTATGGGGTTCTTGTCAGCAGATCTAAGCATTTTGGGAAAAGCGTAGGCATTGCATAAAGTTTCTTGTTTTATAGGACATTCATAAACAGGCCTTTGATTAGTTTACTAATATGGTGCCTAAAAAAAGGACAGGCAGGAGCCATTAGATCTTAGCCCCTTGATCAACGAATGTTTAGTATGTTTCCTTGAGTGAATGGTGAATAAAACTCTAATATAATTTTAAAATTATATTAGAGTTTTTAAGTCTTTTTAGCTATATTAATTGGATTTTAAATGTATTGTTATGATGTTCTGATATGTTGTGAGCTGCCCCGAGTCCTCGGAGAGGGGCAGCATACAAATCCAATAAATAAATAAATAAGTAAATAATAAAACAAAAGCAGCCCCACACAAAAGTACCAGAGAAGAGGCCGGGAAGGTATATATGGATGCCCGGATGGCTACAGCCAGGGGAAACAAAAGGACCGGGGTTTCAAGGCGCTCTAAGAGAATTCCGGTTCCTTCCCTCAGGGCTAGGCTCGCTAATGAGGGGATTCAAGCAGGAGCGGCCGGTGAGTGGTCTGGGAACAACAATATGGGTTTAACCATGCAACATTTGTCAGCCATTTTAATGCAACTGCAAGCCTTAGGAGCAGGCCAGAATCTTGCCAGAGCCACGGAGGCATCATATTCCGAGGCTAGCCAATTTACAGGAATGGCAATAGGATCCAGCCAGCCTGGACCACCTGGGGCACAAGCAGTGCCTTCTTCTTTTTTGGGTGTGTGTGTGTGTTATAAATTTTTTATTGTTTTTCCACACCTTACAGAGATTCAAATTCACATACCTCAAATTAAAATACAATACAATATAATAACAAATGCCAAATTCTTAATCCAAATTTCCTAATTATTTATCCAATTTTATTCTGGTACATATCATTCATCCTGTGCTACCTCCTTTTCAAATCTTATCATCTGGATTTCAGATATTCTCCTTTGCCCTGATCTCAAAGTGCTATTAGCTATCTCAATTTCTTGTGGCTATTTGCTGTTTATCTACCAAAAACTATCCCGGTATGCTACAATCCATTTCTTATATTCTTAAGCTCATTCTTACTTTTCTTTTAAGACCCTCATTTTGTCCAAGTTGCCCTTAAAAAAGGAAAATTCCAAGTTTACTTCTCTTTATATCCCAGGAAGGAAAGAAAAGATTCATATCCTAATCTTAATCTAATTTTAACAATATCAGTATACATACAAAGAAGGGTATTATTTTAAATATTTTTCAAAAAGTATTTCCCATTCGCTTCATTCCTTTCATTTTTTTCCACTATACCAATATATCATTTCTACTTTAACAAATCATAATCATTATATATCATGTTATCAAGAAAAGTATCTTCCATCGAACCCCCCCCAAAATAGTAACATTTTTCCCTAATCTGTTGTACATACTCCTGGTCAGTTGGAGGATGATGAAGAACTTGAGGACTCTGATACAGATAGTGTTTATGAATTAGTGGTAGGCCCGGGGTTACAGGTAGTAGAACAGGTGGGAGGCCAGTCACAGGATGTTGCTATTTTCTATATATCTATATATATATCCTCAATATATATACAGTGAACCCTCGATCATCGTGAGGGTTCCGTTCCAGGACCCCACGCGATGATTGATTTTTAGCGAAGTAGCGGTGCGGAAGTAAAAACACCATCTGCGCGTGCGCAGATGGTGTTTTTGCTTCCACTGCCGCCCGCCCTTCGCCCGCCCACCCCGTTGCTCGCGCCTGGGGTGCGCGCGCGCTTGGGGACTCCCTAGCTCCGCTTCCCAGCTGGGGAGCGGAGCTGGGATGTCCCCAAGCGCGCGCGCTTTCCCCAGCAACGCGCGCGCGGTGGGGACTCCCTAGATCCGCTTCCCAGCTGGGGAGCGGAGCTGGGATGTCCCCAAGCGCGCGTGCTTTCCCCAGCAACGCGCGCGCGGTGGGGACTCCCTAGATCCGCTTCCTAGCTGGGGAGCGGAGCTGGGATGTCCCCAAGCGCGCGGGCACCGCCCGCCCGCCCACGCTGTTGCTGGGGCCGCTTCCCAGCTGGGGAGCGGAGCTGGGGAGCGGACCCAAATCAGCATGGCTTTACTGAAGGCAAATCATGTCAGACTAATCTCATTGATTTCTTTGACTATGTCACAAAGGTGTTGGATGAAGGTGGTGCCATGGATATTGCCTACCTGGACTTCAGCAAAGCCTTTGATACGGTTCCACATAAAGAGCTGATAGATAAATTAGTGAAGATTGGACTTAATCCCTGGATAGTTCAATGGATTTGCAGCTGGCGGTGTGCCACAAGGGTCTGTTCTGGGTCCTATTCTTTTTAATATGTTTGTGAGTGACATAGGGGAAGGTTTGGTAGGGAAGGTTTGCCTATTTGCCGATGACTCTAAAGTGTGCAATAGGGATGATATTCCTGGAGGCGTCTATAATATGGTAAATGTTTTAGCTTTACTAGATAAATGGTCAAAGCAATGGAAACTGCAGTTTAATGTTTCCAAATATAAAATAATGCACTTGGGGAAAAGGAATCCTCAATCTGAGTATTGTATTGGCAGTTCTGTGTTAGCAAATACTTCAGAAGAAAAGGATTTAGGGGTAGTGATTTCTGACAGTCTCAAAATGGGTGAACAGTGCAGTCAGACGGTAGGGAAAGCAAGTAGGATGCTTGGCTGCATAGCTAGAGGTATAACAAGCAGGAAGAGGGAGATTATGATCCCGCTATATAGAATGCTGGTGAGACCACATTTGGAATACTGTGTTCAGTTCTGGAGACCTCACCTACAAAAAGATATTGACAAAATTGAACGGGTCCAAAGACGGGCTACAAGAATGGTGGAAGGTCTTAAGCATAGAACGTCTCAAGAAAGACTTAAGGAACTCAATCTGTATAGTCTGGAGGACAGAAGGAAAAGGGGGGATATGATCAAAACATTTAAATATATTAAAGGGTTAAATAAGGTCCAGGAGGGAAGTGTTTTTAATAGGAAAGTGAACACAAGAACAAGGGGACACAATCTGAAGTTAGTTGGGGGAAAGATCAAAAGCAACATGAGAAAATATTATTTTACTGAAAGAGTAGTAGATCCTTGGAACAAACTTCCAGCAGACATGGTAGATAAATCCACAGTAACTGAATTTAAACATGCCTGGGATAAACACATATCCATCCTAAGATAAAATACAGAAAATAGTATAAGGGCAGACTAGATGGACCAGGAGGTCTTTTTCTGCCGTCAGACTTCTATGTTTCTATGTTTCTATCGTGCAGAAAAAAAAATCCAAAATCCCTTTCGGCAGCTTTAACTCACCAGCACAGCTTTAGATCCCTCTTTTCTCTGTAAGTAACACCTCCAGCTCATTCCAGATGTTATCAATCATCTATCCATCCCGGCGTTGCGTTGTTTCCGCGGCTACGTCAGCTCAGGCATGGCTGCCTGGCCGGCTTCACACTATAGTCAGTGCGAAACCAGACCAGTTCGTCTAGGGGGGCATGCAGATCCCTACCAGACCCATGGAAGTGCCCCATGTGTCATCTTCCCTTCAGGAAGGATCCGGTCCAAGGGAGAGGAAAGGCTCCTGCTGCCACAGCCATCAGACCCCGCCCCTCTTCCCAAGCAGTGCCTTCTTCAATGGTGGAAATAGCACAGCAGGCAATCACATCACCCCCAATTCAACACGGTGCTGGACCAGCTCTTGACAGTGGTGAGTACCATAGGGGTGCAGTAAAGGGAGCAGCAGGCTCAACACAAGGGGCATACACGTGCCAGAGCTAGCTAGCTCAGGGCCACAGTTTACAACATATTGGTGGGACAGAGTCTAGGGCCGGGCACGGTTTGTTCACAAGTGTGGGGAACACAACCTAACAACACATCTGGCCAGGTTGCAGTTAACCAGGTGGCTCGCAGGGGCGAGAGTAGTACTGGCCCAGTCACAGTGCTAACAGGAGGAACTAATTCAGGGCAAGCAGTGGGAATGCAAGTGCAAGCCCACACTCAGGGAACAAAAGATAATTTGGAAGTAGTCCAGCTGGGGGCAATTCCATGGGGTGGAACAGCTACTCCGTTAGGATTTCATTTGTAATCCTCAACAAAGGAAAAAATCTGGAGTGATAAGTATGTTGATATTTTTTCCTTTATGAATAGGGAACTCCCTAAAAAGAACAAAGATAAGGATAAGAACGAGGAGCGCCCTAAAAAACACAGGGTGGAAAAATGTTTAGACACATGGCCTTACTCATTTCTCATTCTGTGGTTCTAGAGAAGGATTTGTCAAGGGGGGCCTCATTAGTGAAATATATGGATATCATTTTGAGGGCATATTTTGAGTTTGAGTGAACAGCATGGCTTCAATCTGATGAGGCTTTTAGAATGAGGGCAGCCATGGGAAAAAGCATTCTGTGGGACGATAAGGTCCAGGATTTGTGGCTGCAAGCCACCCAATTAGCTAAGTGGCTGGATACGCTGCCAGCCCTCTGGCAAGGGTGGCCGACGCTGAACCAAGCCAGGAGCAGAAGGGTAAAACGGCCCTCCCCGAAGACCTGCACAAAGCCAGGAGCGGGGCAGTTCAGCCTTTCCCCAGCACCAGTGGAGGAAGCCAGTGCTCCACCCAGGGACGCCCAGTCAGCCGGCAGCTACCTGTCAGCCTAAGCTTTCATTGCCTGCGAAGAAGCCGCGGAACAGAGCAAACGCCTTCAGGAGAGCAGAGGGTGAAGCTCTCCCTCCCTGCAGGGAGCAGCCCTTGTTGAATTGTTTGCTCTGTTCCGCGGCTTCTTCGCAAGTGACAAAAACTTAGGCTGACAGGTAGCTGCCGGAAAACCCCTGGGCTCCACCGAAGTCCCTGAGGCTTCTGGGAAGGCTCTGTGTTGCTCAGGACACCGTGGTGGCAGCGCACTTTCTCTTCCAGGCACCCAAAGGCCTTGTCATGCAGAAGCGAAAAGGTGGGTTCTGTCCTGCAATGCCCTCCAGGGGCATCAGCTGCCCTCCTGCCCTGCCCCAGGGATGGCACGCTCGGGCCCCGCGGGGAGTCGGGGTGTGTGGAAGAGGTCCACGAGAGAACCGGGGGGAGCTGCGGTGGCTAGGCACATGTCTGCAGCAAAGCCACCCCGCGACCACCACCTTTGCCCCAAGGGGAAAGACCCTAGCCCACGTCTGCTGCTTGCTCTCCCGGGGGCGCAAAGGCCACCTCCGGGAGCTTCCCAGCCAGGTCTCTTCCACAGGGTGGTGGCCACGGCTCCCCCCGGTTCTGCCGCAGACCTCTTCAACACACACCCGACTCCACCAGCCTCCGCCTGACTGTCATCTTCTAAAGAAGCGAGAAGAGGAGGAGGAGCCGGGCGCTGGTGGCGGCAGAGGAAAGCAAACGCTGGGGAGCTGTCAGCCGGTCGGGAGCAGGAGACGGGAGGAGGAGGAGGAAAAGGAGGAGGGAGGGAGGTTGGGAAGAGGCATGGCCGGCCCAGCCACGAGGGAGGAGAAAGGCGGGCAGGACCCAAAGCCGGAGCCGCACCTCTTCTTCCTCCTCCTCTTCCTCTGCCTTCCCAAGCTCAAAAAGGGCGCCATGCGCAGATCCTGCACAGGGCCCATAAGCATCATCTCCGGGGCAGGGGAGGATAGTGGCTGGTGCCCCCGGAAGGCATCGCAGGACAGAACCCAGCTTTCCTGGGAGCAGGAGCATCAAACAGCCCGGGGAGACTCCAAATCCCCTACGGAGGGTCTATTAAGAGGTGGGGCAGGGAGGAAGGGAGAGGAGGGAGGGAGGGAGAGGGAGGGAGGAAGGAGAGAGAGAGAGAGAGAGAGAGAGAGAGAGAGAGAGAGAGAGAGAGATATGAGCTCAATGGAGCTCAGCCGAACAAAACCTCCCAGAAGGGAATCCCGGCAGGGGTGGCAAGCAAATGGGAAATAAGATTGTCCGCCTCCTTTGCTTGCACCGGCAGTCCTAAGGTGGGGAATCCCCGCTGTGGCAAGGAGCCGTGCTCCGGCCTAAGACAAGGCTCCCTGGCTCTCCCTGGATCGTTCCGTCGCCTTAAAGCAGCAAAGCCCCCTGCTGCCGCTTTTGCCCTGTCCTCCGTGGGGGGGGGGAAAGAGCTGCGGTAGAACAAGCGAGAGGAAGCAAGCAGGCAGCGACTCCTAAGCAGGCTCCAGGTTCAGGCGCAGCTCCTCCCCCCGCAGAGGATCAGGCAAAAGTGGCAGCGGGGGGCTTCGCTGCTTTAGGGCGACAGGGCGATGGGGTGACCCAGGGACTTGGTCTGAGGCAAAGCGTGGGTCCTTGCCACGGCCGGGATTGTCACGCTGAATATTGGCAGCCTCAGAGACATTCAGTAATTAAAGAGTTAACATGTGTGCCTTGTCATTAATCTCCTCCCATATTTCATGTAATATCCTGCCTTGTCATTTCTGCCTTCTTGCTCCGTTGTTCTTTTGTTCTTGCTATCTGCATTAAGACTCCATGATGTAAGTTTTGTTTCTTTTGTCTACCCAATGTTTATTTTTACTTTCATAATAAAAGAAAGCTTGTTTTTGAATAACATGCTTGGAACTCTGAATTCCATTGCCTCCTCGGTTTAAAAGTTCAAACGGACTTTTACATTCCGTGACAGGGATTCCCCGCCTCAGGACTGCCAGTGCAAGCAAAAGGAGGCGGGGAATCCTGGCAGGGGCGGCAAACAAATAGGAAATCCCGGCGGTGAGTCACAAGGCAGGGGAATCCCTGCGGCAGTAAGAAAGCGCACACGCAGTAAGAGAGCCCACGCACCTGGGCTCGGGTTCGTAAGGTGAATATGGTTCTTAAACAAATCTTAAACTCCGGGTTCGCATCACGAAAAGTTCATATGAAGAGGCATTCGTAAGACGAGGTATCACTGTATATCTTATTGGAACTTGTTATGAAGGGTAGAAGGAAAGGAAACCAGCAACAGATATATCAAATTTAAAGAAAAGATACATTTTAACCTTAAAATTATTGAACCATTTCCTGAAATATTCTAACCATAGCAGTGCCAATCCAGAGACTTCACCATGAGTGCACATAATGGGTGAAGATGATGTTGATGAAGATTAGTGATAGTAATGGAACAGAACAGGAAGGTGCAAAGAGTTTTGAAACTTTTTCCATTTGAAACACTAAAAATGGATTTTTAGCGCAAGTACCTGAAGTGTCTAAAGTATCAAACTATACTATACTTACCATTTCCCTGAATGCAGTTTCAATAGCTCCTATGACAAGGCATTCCTGTGAGATCTTCTTTTCTGTAAAGAAGCGAGTAGGTGGAGTGCCAGGTGAACCTGGAGCTCCAACATTTCCTCTCAGTGAGGCTGCCCGAGTTAGAGTTCTGCTGTTGGCATTCATGTTTTCTGGCTCTTCCCCCAGGCAGGTTGGAGGTGGAACAGCAGAGTTTTTTAGGATATCCACAATCTCCTGCAACTGTTCTACAATATGATGCTGCAGCAACTTGGAGGCTACCACAGCTGCTCCAGATCCAGCATGGCCGTCAAATAATGACCAATAATGAAAAGAGATGCTATCCAATTCCTGTTTAAGGAAAAAAGTATTTTTTAAGGAAATATTTCACTATGACTCTCCCATTAGTAGAATAAATGCATGTTCATAGATTTCCCCAAATGACTGAGATAGTTTTCAGTGAGGAAAATATATGAGGAGAATCTAAGCATAACGTAACTTTTGATCTAGCTCTATATCCTACTTCTTTTTCTGCTTGTGCAAGAACGTTTTGTGAACCAACTCTGAAAAACATTCAGACAAAAACATTATTCTTATCCACTAGGGAAGTTTATTTTGCGTAGGTATGAATATGTCTACATATAACATGGAGATTTAATCTTAAACTGTCAAATCAGCTCAACTCATCTGTTCAAGTTGAATCAGCAATTGCATTTGGCTCACATCCAATTCGTGCTGATTTGTCAAGAATCCAGGTCAATCTTTTCCTTAAAAACTCATTAAGCTTTTAAGGAACTTTCACTAATAAGTCTAAACACCTCAACTAGAATGTCTCACTTGTATTGCTACATACAGCACACAGGAAGATCTTCACCATACAGTTAAAACAAATGCTCTAGGGCTGTGATGGTGAACCTATGGCACGCATGCCACAAGTGGCACACGGAGCCATAGCTGAGGACACATGATGCATTGTCCTATATCAGCTCCAGCGTGCAGGCACAAGCTGGACTGCTGATTTTTGGCCTTCAGGAGGGGGGAGGCCACTTGTGCCCTCCCTAGACTTCAGGAAAGGCTCTCCCAAAACCTGTTCGTGTATGCAGAGCTGCGGAGTGCCAGAGCCGGGCTGCCCCACCCCACCGTTTCCTGCTGCCAGAGCCAAAATGGGCCAGCAAAGCAGCTGTGAAGGCACGCCAAAGGTAGGGTCCTAGAATGCATCAGGGCTGGAGTTGTTCTGCGAAGGAGTGACAGGCAAATTCCATTTTGGCTGAAACAATGGATGTTTGTTGGGTCTGGGTTTTTTGAGGGGGAAGCTCAATAAAAATGGTGGAGGTACAAAGAGCTGAGCTGGGGAAGGAGCAGAGGATGGGGCAGGCGGCTGCCCAGCCAGCAAATGCTGCCCCCGTGCCTGAGTCAGCTCCCAGTGTTCCTTGTGCACAGCCCCGCTACCCCAAGAAGGAAGCATCAGTGGCAACTCTCTTTGCAGCCACAGCAGCAGGGGGATGGGCCCAACGGCAGGCGTACGACACACCCGCCGAGCCCCTGCCAGGCCTGCTGCCAGCCGAGCCAAGCTGGAGAAGGAGAAGAGATGGGAAGCCAGCTGGAATGGTCTCCTCACCTTAGTGACCATGGTGGGCTTTGACAGCGCGTCTTTCCACCTCGGGAGGGAGCTGACTAGTGACTCAGCTTTTAAGCTCTCTCCTACTGGGTGGCAGTGGTGCTGGACCTGGAGGGAGGAGGGAGGCAGTAGTGGCAGCACAGCTCTGGCTCCATTTTTACGTCAGCTGCTACCTCCCTTCCCCTCTCCTCTCCTCTCCTCCCCTCCCCTCCAGACTTCCAAACCATGAGAAGACAAAGAGAGGAATCTGGGCTTCCAAGCACCACCTGTGCTTCCTCTCGCCTCCTGCTTCTTCCTGGTCACTTCACCCTTACCAGGGTTGGGATTTCCATGAAGGTGTCCCAAAACCCAAGCAGGAAAAGGGAGAAAAGGAGCCCAAGTCAAGTCTCCCAGCAAGGAGAATGAGATCCAAAAAGCAGGTGGGCCTGGCTGTCGCCTTCTCTTCCTCCATCGCCACCAGGTGTTCACTGGAGCTTTTCGAATTTTGCTCTCCTTGTGACAACCACAGTACAGGCAGGCAGGCAGGCAGGCAGGCAGGCAGGCAGGCAGGCAGGCAGGCAGGCAGGCAGGCAGGCAAGTGACCCGCCCAGTGGCCAGTCATATGTGCACTTGTGGAAGCAGCAGCAAAAACAGAGGAGAAGATAGGGCGCATGAGGGAATCCTGGGAGGAGGGTGAGTAGCTCTTGCTCTTCCACCCTTCCAGTTGCTGGTGCTTTTCTTAGGAGGCATGGCATGGCTGTGTATGAGAAATGCAGGGAAATGGCTCAGGCACACGTGACAGCATTTGCTGGCTGGGCGGCCACCTGCCCCGCTCTCTGCTCCTCCCCCAGCTCAACTGGCAGTAGGCATGGCAGGGAGTTGGATGGGATGGGGGCGCCATGCAGCCTGTGGTTGGGCCCATTGCCTGCCGCTGCAGCCGTAAAGAGGCTTGCCACTGATACTTCCTTCCTGGAGTGTGGGAAGATGAGAGCAAAATCCGAAAGGCTCCAATGAGCGCCTGGAGCCAGCCAGGCACAAAAAAGATGGCTGACCTTCCATTCTCGCTCGTGGGCAGAGGCTTGGCCAGCTGGTTAGCTCCTCCCCAGCAGAAAGTGCTGAGAATCAGCAGCTGCCTCAGCCATAGCTGTGGCGTGGGAGGCAGCACTCTCCAGACTGCCGCCTCCAGGACTGCTAAAAAAAAGATGCTGGCACAGCCCCAACCAAAGGGCTCTGTTGGAGGGCAGCCCCTCTGCCTAGCACAACAGGGCTCCTGAGTGTCGCAGGGTTGTCCATTTCCAGGAAAGTCTCAGGGAATCTCTGACTCAGCAAATCTGGCCTCTTGCCAGACTGGAGAGAGAGCATTTTCTGGCTGGGAGCCACCTGCCCTACCCTCTGCTCCTTCCCTGGCTTGGATCAGCTGGAAAAAGGCATGGTGGGGGTCATGTGGGAGTGTCGGGCTGGCTGCAGTTGACTTTGCACCTCCACAATTTTTACCAAACTCTGAATGGGGTGCATGTGAAGTGTGATGCATGTGTGAGAGGGTTACATGAGCATGTGAGGAGGCATGTTACGTTATGGGTACTGGCACACGCATGCGCAATAGCGTGCATGGACTGCCATTGGGCGTCCTCCTCAATCTACAGCTAACATTAGAGAAACATCTTTCGGATGTGGCGAGGGGGGCGTTTGCCCAGGTTCGCCTGGTGCACCAGTTGCAGCCCTACCTGGACCGGGAGTCACTGCTCACAGTCACTCATGCCCTCATCACCTCGAGGTTCGACTACTGTAATGCTCTCTACATGGGGCTACCTTTGAAGAGTGTTCGGAAACTTCAGATCGTGCATAATGGAGCTGCGATAGCAATCATGGGCTTTCCAAGATATGCCCGTGTCACATCAACACTCCGCAGTCTGCATTGCTTGCCGATTAGTTTCCGGTCACAATTCAAAGTGTTGGTTATGACCTATAAAGCCCTTCATGGCATCGGACCAGAATACCATCGGGACCGCCTTTTGCCGCACGAATCCCAGCGACCGATTAGGTCCCACAGAGTTGGCCTTCTCTGGGTCCCGTCAACAAAACAATGTTGTCTGGCGAGACCTAGGGGAAGAGCCTTCTCTGTGGCGGCCCCGACCCTCTGGAATCAACTCCCCCCGGAGATTAAGACTGCCCCCACCCTCCTTGCCTTTTGCAAACTCCTAAAAACCCACCTTTGTCGCCAGGCATGAGGAAATTGATTCCCCTTAGCCGCTCCGTTTTATGTATACAGTAGTTTGTTTGGGTTGTAGGAGTGTTGTTAATCAACGTTTTTAACTGTTTTGCTTTTTAATCAATGGATTTGTATTTTGTATTCCTGTTGTGAGCTGCTCCGAGGATTCGGAGAGGGGGGCCCATACAAATCTAATTAAATAAATAAATAAATAAACAAATAAACAAACAAACAAACAAACAAACAAACAAATGTTTGCCACTTAGCAACAAAAAGATTGGGTGGACTAGGATTGAGGAACTCTCACCTCCAGCAGCATGTTATTTATTTATTTATTTATTTATTTATTTATTCATTCATTCATTCATTCAATTTTTATGCCGCCCTTCTCCTTAGACTCAGGGCGACTTACAATATGTTAGCAATAGCACTTTTTAACAGAGCCAGCATATTGCCCCCACAATCCGGGTCCTCATTTTACCCACCTTGGAAGGATGGAAGGCTGAGTCAACCTTGAGCCAGTGATGAGATTTGAACCGCTGACCTTCAGATCTACAGTCAGCTTCGGTGGCCTGCAGTACAGCACTCTACCTGCTGCGCCACCCCGGCTCTTAAATAATTGTGCATTATTACACTTTTAGTGTAATAATAATTATGCAGTGATTACTTTATTCAGTTTCCAGACTTGTAGTATGGACTAAAAAACCCCCAATTGATTCAATTTGCAGAGTAACAGTGCCCTCTAAAATATGTTTCACAGCAGTATTGCTCACATTTTAGGAAACCTGTTAAGAAAACATTAGTTGAATGTATGTGTGTGGATAGGTGCATTGTGTGTATGTTCTTGTACCGAAATATTTATAGGTGAACCAATTGTCTTGCTGAATCACTGAGAAGATACAGAGACTTACTGAATTCTCTTTCAACTGAAATCCTTCCCCATTGGGCAATGACGACCTCCGCTTAATAGAGGAATTCCTGTTTGGTGTTGAATTAATTGTCCCAATTTTCTTCTTCACCGTAAGTACTTCACAACTTGCTTGGTCCTCATTATGTGTACTTTTCCCTGCATTGATCACTCTATGAAGAAAGAAGAACAATCAAAAGAATATTTTTCAAAAATTAATTTGTTGTTTGTATGAATTTAACTCATTGGAGTTGCCCCATTGAACAAAATGCTATTTACAGAAGTTGTAACACATGAAATAAATAACATTTTAAGAATTACAGTAATTCCTGGACAAGGAAACTCAGATTTGAGAGAGATCCACCTTATGCTGTTTGGCATTCATAAGGAGCTCTTTTTAAAACAAAAATTTCATCCAATGCTTGAGAGATCAGATATGCAAAATTACTTTAGTGACTCCCTCAAACATTAACAAGCCATTCAAAAATTCTAAAGAACGGAATGAAAATGCATCCAAAACGTATGAAAAAATTGAGATACCGTTTTACAACCATAAATTATACCTGTAGATGCAGATATGAACACTATAATAAAAATTTAAATACTAGAAACTCTTAAAATTGCCAAGGTTTATACACAATTAGGATTCCTCTCTCACAAGATTTTGGCAGAGAATTTCTGCCAAATTCTAGTGATGTTTGATAATTAATTTAATTGCATTATAATGCTCACATAGACAAATGTTTAGACCCACCACATTAGGCCCAACTAATTTTTTCACATTTTAAGAAACATAGAAGATTGACGGCAGAAAAAGACCCCATGGTCCATCTAGTCTGCCATTATACTATTTCCTGTATTTTATCTTAGGATTGATATATGTTTATCCCAGGCATGTTTAAATTCAGTTAATGTGGATTTACCAACCACGTCTTCTGGAAGTTTGTTCCAAGGATCTACTACTCCTTCAGTAAAATAATATTTTCTCACGTATTATGTGAGATTAAATATGCTCACAGTCCAAAAAATTACTTTTTCTAATGATTATGACTCAGGTATTTTTTTACTAAAACCTGACACATGAAGCTTGATAGTCCACAAACTTTCTTAGTAAATGTTAATGTCTTAAATAAATGTCTTAACTAGAGCCGGGGTGGTGTGGCAGGTAGGGTGCTGTACTGCAGGCCACTGAAGCTGACTAGATCTGTAGGTCAGCGGTTCAAATCTAATCACCGGCTGAAGGTTGACTCAGCCTTCCATCCTTCCAAGGTGGGTAAAATGAGGACCCAGATTGTGGGGGCAATATGCTGGCTTTCTTAAAAAGTGCTATTGCTAACATGTTGTAAGCTGCGCTGAGTCTAAGGAGAAGGGCTGCATAAAAATTGAATGAATGAATGAATGAATGAATGAATAAATAATCAAACTAACTAACTTACTTACTTTAAGATATACATTCAAATGTTTTCTTGTTTGTTTTTTATTCATCATTTAGTCATAACAATTCATAAATACTCTATTAGAAGACAAACTTGTGATATTGTCCACTGCTACCCTTTCTAGATCTGTACTCTCTTAACAGTCCAGGAAGTATTCTGAGTCCTATCTTTATATATTGCAATAGTACCATCCAGTGATGGGTTGCTACCGGTGAAGTAGGTGACTCCATTCTGGTAGGGGCTGACAGATTGTTCTATTTGCATGCAATTGCTCCAGTGCCAGTCCTTTGTGTGCTACCATCTTTTTTCCTCAATTTTTGGTCTTTTTTGCTTGCTGCACCTGCGCAGAAGCAAAATCTCGTGAGAGGACACATGAGATTTCAGCAATGTTTTGCTTCCGCACATGTGTGGAAGCAAAAAATTGCTGATATCTCAAACACACGTCCATCCCCTTGCAAAATAAAATAACGAAAAAATAACATACCTGTCTCGATAAAAAAACTACAAACCAAAAAAAATCCCTCTGGCGTAGAAACAAAAAAAGCCCAGTAACCAACTTTAAAGTCCGCTACAAAAGCATATGCCAACGAATAAAAGCAGAATGCCTCAACTATCACAGCAAACAAGAGGAAAGCCTCCTTCGCACCAAGTCTAACCGAGCTTTCTATAACTTCGTCAACAACAAAATCAATGACTCCAGACCTATTCCACCACTCGTAGGACCCAATAACAAAGAATACCATGATGACCCATCCAAAGCCAACCTCTTCAACTCTTTTTTTGGCTCTGTTTTTGTTAACAGCAATGGCTCTTCCCTCATCTTCGCAAATCGCATCTCAAACCCACTAAAAAACCTAACCCAAATCATCTTCACTGTAGACCATGTAGAAAAAGCAATCCGTGACCTCAAACCTTCCCTATCTGCCAGACCAGACGGTCTCTGTATTTGTATTTGTATTTGTATTTATTTAGATTTGTATGCCGCCCCTCTCCGCAGACTCGGGGCGGCTCACAACAAAGTGGAAAAAAAAAAAAACAATTTACAACAAATCTAAATTTCTACTAAAAATATTTTAAAACCCCATTTTCTAAACACACGTACATACACACATACCATTCATAAATTGTATATGCCCGGGGAAGATGTCTCAGTTCCCCCATGCCTGACGACACTGGTGGGTCTTAAGGAGCTTACGAAAGGCAAGGAGAGTAGGGGCAGTTCTAATCTGCGGGGGGAGTTGGTTCCAGAGGGTCGGGGCCGCCACAGAGAAGGCTCTTCCCCTGGGGCCCGCCAACCGACATTGTTTAGTTGACGGGACCCGGAGAAGGCCCACTCTGTGGGACCTAATCGGTCGCTGGGATTCGTGCGGCAGCAGGCGGTCTCGGAGATATTCTGGTCCAGTGCCATGAAGGGCTTTAAAGGTCATAACCAACACTTTGAATTGTGACTGGAAATTGATCGGCAACCAATGCAGACTGTGGAGTGTTGGTAAAACATGGGCATACCTAGGTAGGCCCATGACTGCTCTCGCAGCTGCATTTTGCACGATCTGAAGTTTCCGAACACTTTTCAAAGGTAGCCCCACGTAGAGAGCATTACAGTAGTCGAACCTCGAGGTGATGAGGGGATGAGTGACTGTGAGCAACTGGTGCACCAGGCGAACCTGGGCAAACGCCCCCCTCGCCACAGTTGAAAGATGGTTCTCTAATGTGAGCTGTGGATCGAGGAGGACGCCCAAGTTGCGCACCCTCTCCGAGGGGGTCAATAATTCCCCCCCCAGGGTGATGGAAGGACAGATGGAATTGTCCTTGGGAGGCAAAACCCACAGCCACTCCCTCTTATCCGGGTTGAGTTTGAGTCTGTTGACACCCATCCAGGCCCCAACAGCCTCCAGACACTGGCACATCACTTCCACTGCTTCGTTGACTGGACATGGGGTGGAGATGTAAAGCTGGGTATCATCAGCGTACTGATGATACCTCACCCCATGCCCTTGGATGATCTCACCCAGCGGTTTCATGTAGATATTAAATAGCAGGGGGGAGAGGACCGACCCCTGAGGTCGACCTCTGACCCCCCACTAACACCGACTGTGACCGACCGGAGAGGTAGGAGGAGAACCACTGGAGAACAGTGCCTCCCACCCCCAACCCCTCCAGCCGGTGCAGAAGGATACCATGGTCGATGGTATCGAAAGCCGCTGAGAGGTCAAGAAGCGCCAGGACAGAGGATAAACCCCTGTCCCAGGCCCGCCAGAGATCATCCATCAACGCGACCAAAGCAGTTTCCATGCTGTAACCGGGCCTGAAACCCGACTGCTGGGGACCTAGATAATTGGCTTCTTCCAAGGATCGCTGGAGCTGGAGTGCCACCACCTTCTCGACAACCTTCCCCATAAAGGGAAGGTTGGAGACTGGCCGGTAGTTATTAAGTACGGCTGGGTCCAGGGAAGGCTTCTTGAGGAGGGGGCGCACGAGCGCCTCTTTATAGGATGATGGGAAGGATCCCCTCCCCAAGGAAGCGTTGATAATCTCCTGGACCCAGCTCCGTGTCACCTCTCTGCTGGCCGAAACCAGCCAGGAGGGACACGGATCCAGTAAACAGGTGGCGGAACTCACAGCTCCAATGGCCTTGTCCACTTCATCAGGTGTCACTAGATCAAACTCTTCGCAGACAGATGGACAAGTACGTGCCCCAGTCACCTCAACTGACTCGTTGTCAGCCGACTCTGTTTTCCAATTGGAGTCGAGGTCCGCCCGGATCTGAGCGATTTTATCAGCGAAAAACGTGTTAAAATCCTCGGTACTACTCTGTAAGGGCTCCCCAACTCCCCTCTGATTAAGGAGCGGGTCACCCTAAACAGAGCAGCCGGCCGGGATTCCGCTGATGCAATCAAGGCGGCATGATACGCGCATCTTGCCGCCTTGAGCACCACTTTGTAAGTCTTAATAAAAGCTCTTACAAGTGTTCGATCAGATTCAGACTTACTCTTCCTCCATTGCTTCTCTAGACGTCTCTTCTGGCGTTTCAACTCCCGGAGCTCCTCGTTGAACCATGGAGCTCTACGGGGTCTAGCGCCACGGAGAGGTCGCAAAGGCGCAATCCGATCAAGAGCCTCCGCTGCAGCCTTGTTCCAGGCTTCTGCAAGAGACTCCGCCGAACTGTGGACGAGTGCATCTGGAATAACCCCAAGCGCCGTCTGAAAGCCCTCTGGGTCCATCAGGCGTCTGGGGCGGAACATCTTAATTGGTTCCGCCTCCCTGCGGGGAAGGATTGGAGCCAGGAAGTCAAGCCGTAGTAGAAAGTGGTCTGACCATGACAAAGGCAATGCTTCTAAGCCCCTTAGTCTCAGACCATTGCTCAATTGCTCAGAGAGGAATACAATGTCGGGTGTGTGTCCTCCCTTGTGAGTTGGACCCTGTATTACTTGAGTCAGGTCCATGGCTGTCATGGTGGCCATGAACTCCTGTGCCAGTCCAGAGGCTTCGCCGAGTGACGGCAGATTGAAGTCCCCCAAGACAATAAGTCTGGGGAACTCCACCGCCAACCCGGCTACCTCCTCGAGTAGCACAGGCAGGGCTTTTGATACGCAGCTGGGAGGCAGGTACGTGAGAAACAAGCCCACCTGAACCCCTAAGTCCAACTTCATCAAGAGAGACTCACAACCCGCAATCTCTGGAGCAATGAGTCTACGTAGGCAAAGGCTCTCCCTGGCTATAATAGCCACTCCTCCCCCCCTTCCCTGGGGTCGAGGTTGATGCCATATCTGAAACCCAGCTGGGCAAATTTCAGAGAGAGGAACTCCTCCCTCTGGGCCCAGCCAGGTTTCAGTAATACATGCCAGGTCGGCCTCCTCATCCAGGATCAGATCCCGGATGAGGAGAGATTTATTTACCACCGACCTGGCATTAAGCAGCAGCAACCTGAGCCCAGGGCCAGAATTACACTCATCACCAGTACCCAAGATTGAGCTCACAGAGCCAGAACAAGGGACCGTTATTAAGCAACGGTCCCTCGTTCCCCTGGAACGGCTAACTCTGTGGCTCCCGCCATATCTGCCTCTCCCCAGCAACACCGGAATATTCTGACCCTCTGTCACCCCAGAGATTAGTGCCCCTTCCCCTCCTGCCTCTCTGGCGTCAGGTGGGCCAAATCTATCATTCATACTGTTTCCATTTATCTCATTCATACCATAATCCCACCCGCCCCAACCATTACATTCATACCAATCATTCATCCCATATCTACCCCAATCATCCATTAATTACGAAACCCCCTAGTAATATTAAAATGAATTAAATTAATAATAATTAAAATACTAATAATATATATCACAATATAAAATAGAGAATAAAAAAGTTCATAGATTAATAGTTAATAATATAAAATCAGAGCTTAGTTATTAATTGAAGTTGGTAAAGTGCAAAGTTCTAAAGTGCTAAAAAATATAGGAAATAATTAAAAATCAACTATCCATCAAGTCAGCAATACTGACACCAGTTCTTAAAGGTGAGTTCTGGGGGGAAAAGAATTGATCAGGGGAAAGATGTTGTTGAGGGAGAAGTCCTGGCATGTTGTTGTTCTTCAGGTTTGTCCCAAGTTTTTGGTGCCAGCCACTGCCACTGGCTGGCACTCTCAGGTCTTTCTCTGGGTTCTCAGTCACTTCCACTCCTCTGCTCTTACAATGCTTCCAGGTCTCCAGACCCTCTGCAGTCTTATAAGGTCTTAATAGAAACTCCATGTGGTCCCAGTAGGGCGAGCTTCAGGCACTGTCTCAGTCTCAGTTCCTCTTTCCTCCTTCCTCTTTCATTCCTCTCCTTCCTCCCACTAGTTCATTCCTCCATAGTCCCTCCGGCGGCGGGTGCTCCCACCATACAGCTCCTTGGCATCTCGGGTCTATGCAGTGGGGGGAGGGCAATTTCAGACGTCGCCCCTCTTTCTCCCCTCTCTCCTTTCCTCTCGGTGCACGCTCTCTCCTCCCGTCAGCTGTCCTTCCTTGTACACTCGAGACCCCTCCAGGGGACCATCAGCTTCAGGAGACCTCCTCCAAAAAAGGCTTCCCCCGGTGAGAGAATTATCTATAGAATCTAGGCATCTAAGGCCTAGATAGATACGGAACACTCTTATTGGAGTACTAAACTTTCGACCTTTTGGACAGTAGTCCTTGCCAGAAAAACAAACAGTACAATAACATGTTTACATCCTGTATCAAGATGAAGAAATCCTATTTTTTAGGCCAAGAAACATTCATAAACAGGATAATAACTTGATGGATTAATCTAAAGAGTTCCAAGGAACTATGATGAAATTGGATGCAAGACAACCCCATATATGGACAGGAGGAAGGGGGTGTTAATTAGACATGAAACTACTATAAAAGATGATACTTGAAGTTAGGTACTCTACCTTTTGAGGTAGACGGGTAAAAATACCTGTGACTTCAAATTGGTCCCAGTGTGATATTATCACACTGGTATGTTTGGGATCTGTATGTTATGTTTGATATGTGTTATGTTTGATAAATGTTTCTATGATATATATATCATGTGGTTAATAAAAGATTTTTAGCTTTTATTCTCATGGTCTGGGGAATTTTTCTTACACCCGGAGTCTGGGTCGTCCAAGCCAGTTGTTTCTTGGTTGGCTCTCTCTCCCTCTCCCTGGCCGTCACGGTCCTCCACTCTTCCCTTCTCCGACTCACCCGACTCACTCCCGGCAGCGCGGCTCAGTTGTAAATAGCAGCCGCCATTCCTCCGTGTCTCCGCCAACCCGACTCCAGGCGTGTTCGTGGCCAAACAGCTCGCCACCACCACGAACACCGCCGAATCTAGGATTTCAGGAAACGGGGACACTTCGCCTCCCCAGAACTTCAAAGCAGGTTTGCTGACTCAACGGGGGATTCCTATATTTTTTTCTTTGATGTTTAGCCGTAATCCGGTGGAGCTATATTCCACCCTCCTCCTCCCACCGGAACCGGAATACTTCCTAAGGAAACTTTCTTCTGCTCTTGCTGAACCCCTAAGTATTATCTTCCAAAAATCCTTCAGGACCAGCACGCTCCCCAAGCTGTGGTCAAAAGCAGTAGTCATCCCCATTTTCAAAAAAGGAGACCCTTCACTAGTGGACAACTACAGACCAATATCTCTCTGTTGTGTCCCTTGTAAAATCATGGAATCAATTATAAATCGATCAATCACCCTCTACTTAGAATCTAATAACCTACTCTCAAACAAACAATTTGGATTCAGAAAGAAATTATCCTGCAACCTATAACTACTTCACTGCAAAAACATTTGGACTACCCACCTTGACCAAGGAAAATCCATTGATGCAATTTATATAGACTTTTGCAAAGTCCACGACCAACTACTCCTAAAACTCAAATCCTATGGCATCTCAGGACTCCTCCACAACTGGATTACTGCATTCCTGTCAAACAGGCAACAAATTGTCAAAATTGGTAGCGCCATCTCCACCCCTGCCATAAGCGGCGATCCCCAGAGAAGCGTACTAGGTCGTACTACTCTCTTCATTCTCTACGTCAATGACCTCTGTGACCATATCAAAAGCAACTGTGTTCTTTTTGCCGACGATGTGAAACTTTTCAACACCACTGATAACACACTCACTCTCCAAAAAGACCTGGACTTTGTCTCAGACTGGTCTAACACCTGGCAACTTCAAATATCAACCAACAAATACTCTACCCTCCATATCGGGAAAAAGAATCCAAACCGCACATACGAACTGAATAAACAATCTCTCACTGCTAACCCACACTCAGTAAAAGACCTTGGAATACTAATATCGAATGACCTAAGTGCTAAAGCCCACTGCAACAATATCGCCAAAAAAACTTCTAGAGTTGTTAACCTGATCCTACACAGCTTCTGCTCAGGCAATCTCACACTACTCACAAGAGCCTACAAAACTTTTGCCAGACCCATCCTAGACTACTGCTCATCTGTCTGGAACCCATATCACATCTCAGACATCAACACCCTTTAAAATGTCCAAAGATATTTCACCAGAAGAGCCCTTCACTCCTCCACTCGAAACAGAATATCCTATGAAAATAGACTAACAATCCTGGGCCTAGAAAGCCTAAAACACGATTTGAGTATTGCCCACAAGATCATATGCTGCAACATCCTATCGGTCAATGACTACTTCAGCTTCAACCACAACAACGTAAGAGCACACAACAGATTCAAACTTAATGCGAACCGCTCCAAACTTGACTGTAAAAAATATGATTTCAACAATCGAGTTATCGAAGCGTGGAACTCATTACCGGACTCAATTGTGTCAACCCCTAACCCCTAACATTTCTCCCTTAGACTCTCCACGATCGACCTCTCCAGGTTCCTAAGAGGCCAGTAAGGGGCGTACATAAGTGCACTGGTGTGCCTTTTGTCCCCTGTCCAATTGTCTTTCCTTTCTTTCACCTATCATATATATTCTCTTCCTTTCATATATCCTCTCCTCTAAGTTCACTTTTATCCTTATATATATTATCACATGTCTATTTTTCTTCCTATGTATTGGACAAATGAATAAAATAAATAAAAATAAATAAGATTTTGGCACATTTTTGCTTCCTGCGCATGTGGGAAGCAAAATCAAGCCAGAGACAGCACACGAGAATTCTCACGCTGCGCACGCAGCACACCAATAACAGAAGGTAAGAGAACTCCACCCCTGGAACCATCCATGGTCCCTTTTCAAATTATAATTAGATGTCACACGGTGCTATTAACTTTTCACTATCTTCGCTATGTTAATATGGATTACACTTTTGGCAACATTTCTTTAAAAATCCAAATTTGTTAGTTGTATATTAATTGGTATGAGTATATCTATTTGTACAGTACTTTTTTTACTCGTTGTCCATTGCTCATAAGTAGCTTAAGCATAATAAAAAATAAATATTAACAGAACTTGTTATTTCATTTGTCACCATATTTAACTTACCACATCATATACCACAGACAACAATAGGCAAAGCTTCCCAAGACACTTCAGCCATTTTCTGGTTTACTGTTATGTGGTACTTTGATTGTTGTTTTAAAACCAATAGTTACTATATAACTTCATAGGAATGGTTCCAAATAGCAGCAACCATTTCTTCTTTGATATTTTTAGCATATCAAACTAGAAATACAGTAATTTCCTTTTTTTTCTTCTAGCCACAAATTTCTTTGTATGCCTCATGTAAAAGCACCAACTAGAACTAATTTCTTCTATACTTATGCACCAATTGTTCAGACTACACAACAGTTGTCACAATTAAGCCATTTATTTCCCAAAGGTTCCAGGACAATGTGAATATGAAAAAATATTTAGAAGTCATTTGCTCTGAAGACAAATGTTAGCTCCCAATTAACATTTTCACACCACAATACATAAGTATTCCCCTCCAAGAATCCTGTTATTAATTCTATATTTGGGTTCCTTAGGTTGTAGAGTTTTTCATAGTAATTTTTAACAATTAGTTTTTTATCCATATTACTAGTCTTTATTTCATCATTTTCATCATATAATGCATCAATTGTTAATCTATGGGCTAATCTATGGGCTAACCATCTACCTGGTTTATTTGTGAATTCAAACTGGTTTTGTTTTGCAATTTTTAGTTTCCGTGCAGTTTCTTCTTGAGTTATCAAATTTATATTGTGCTTAGTTAAATGTAAGTCTCCTAATACTCTATTGTATTTTGGATTGTCTTGTAATTCTCTCTAGTTTTTGTAGTTTAGCATTTAAAGAGTCTAGCTTAATCTTATTTTGTTTTGTTTTTCTTTCTACTTATGTAAGCTATAGATAAGCCCCTTAGATAGGCTTTCATTGTATCCCATACGGTTTAAATTTTGTATGTATGTATGTATGTATGTATGTATGTATGTATGTATGTATGTATGTATGTATGTATGTATTGATTGATTTGATTTGATTTCTTTTTTTAAATGCCACCCTTCTCCTTGACCTAGGACAGCTTACAACATGTTAGCAACAACACTTTTTAACGGAGCCAGCATATTGCCCCCACAATCCAGGTCCTCATTTTACCCACCTTGGAAGGATGGAAGGCTGAATCAACCTTGAGCCGGTAATGAGATTTGAACCGCTGACCTGCAGTATTACTGTACTTTTCGGTGTATAAGATGCACCTTTTTCCTCCCTAAAAGAAGCTGATAATTAGGGTGCATCTTATACTCTACTAACGATCTTCCCAGCTCTTACCTTGCAAGCTCTTTCATTGTTACTCTCTGCCAAGAATGTACAGTGGTACCTCTACTTAAGAACTTAATTCGTTCCATGACCAGGTTCTTAAGTAGAAAAGTTTGTAAGTAGAAGCAATTTTTCCCATAAGAATCAATGTAAAGGCAAATAATGCATGCAAACCCATTAGGAAAGAAATAAAAGCTTGGAATTTGGGTGGGAGGAGGAGAAGGGAAGAAGAGGAGGAGGACAGTCACTGCTGAAGGAAGAAGGTGAGGTGAGGGGAATAAAAAAAATGCAAAACTTTAAGGCTTAAAAAAAAAGAGGGTCTCTGAGATGGCGAGAAGGAGCACGTACCTCCCATACACCCAGTGCGAGGCTGCCTCCCATACACTGCGCCAGAGAGAGAAACCCAGGCGGGCAAGAGGGGGGAACCTCCTGCTCCTTTGACTGAAAGGCGGCAGTTGCTGCTGCTACTTGCTTCCTCTTCCTTCCCATGCTGAAGGGCTCCCCTCTTCTCTCACTCGCTCGCTTTGTAGCCGGTGCCTTTCCTTCACTGTGGTGACTCCTTGGTTTGACTGAAGCCGAAATTGATTCGGCCAGGGTGAAGCACCCCCTTTTGCTTTTCCGCGCCCAGACGCTCCGGGAGACAACAAAATGCTTTGTTCGCTCTGGACTGCCAAAGCCTCCTTAAGCGCCACCAAAAGGCTCCTCTGGCTGTCCAGAAAGGCCCGAGATGGCCGGGATTAAAGGGGGAATGGCAGGAAACTGGCCGGGCCTTGGTGCTGCTCTCAAATTTCCTGGGAAATTTTTCCAGGCTCGGGTTCCTAAGTAGAAAATGTTTCTTAAGAAGAGGCAAAAAAAATCTTGAACACACTTATCTAGAAAAGTTCTTAAGTAGAGGCGTTCTTAAGTAGAGGTACCACTGTATTCCAAACCCTATCTTTGTGGGGGGTGTTTTTCATTGCTTTACTTGCTCCAGATATTTCTTTCCAGCCCTCACCAGGTGCTATTAATGTACTCAAGCTCTTTCATTGTTTCTCTCTGTGAAGAATGTTTTCAAAGCCCTAAGTCTTTTCAGGGTTTGTTTCACTACTCAAATTTGCCCTAACCAGGTGCTAACAATGTTCCCAGGTTTTACCGGCTTGCAAGCTCTTTCACTGTTACTCTGCACAGAAGAATGTTTTCTAAGCCCTTAGTCTTTCCAGGGTTTTTTCCATTGCTCTACTTGCTAAGACTGTTTCTTTCCAGGTGCTAATGATGTTCCCAGCTCTTACTGGCTTTCATTGTTACTCTCTCATAATAATTTTTTTAAGCCCTTAATCAGGGGATAAAATAATGTGCTGAAGCTGACCAGACTAAGGAAGCTAGCTAGATGAATACCTGGTAAGCAGATTATTTTCCCTATTTTCCTCCTCAAAAACTAAGATATGTCTTATTTTCCAGCGCGTTTTATACTCCGAAAAATACGGTATATTTCCTTCATTATTTATTTTGGGGGGAAAAGTCTACTTCCCTCACCATTATTTCAATATATTCTTTTTTTTTGGTTATTGTGGGGTTTAGAGTCCATCTTTGTTTTGTTTTTTCACTCAGGTCACACCATTTTAAGCTTAAAGGATTGTGATTGGCCAGGCATTTGAAAGTATTTCAATGTCTATCAAATCATTTACAAATCCTACATTTGCCCGGGCCATATCTATGTGTGACCATGACTTTTGTGGGAGGGAGCAAAATGTGTATTGCCTATTGTTTGGGTTGTGATATCGCCAAACATCTTTTAATTCAAATTCTATAAGGTTGGTAATTGTTTTCTGGGCCTATTTTTATTGATACTTTTATAATCTTTTGTTTTATTACTAATACAAAAATAATTACAGGATTCTAAGAAAATTTAGACTTGCCAATTATTTCATAAGAAGATAGAACAATGCTCAATGATAAAATAACTTTAACAGAACTAAGGAACGCCATAGCCAATTAAAAAAAAAACAATAAATCCCCTAGACCCAGAGTATCCCCTCTGAGATTTATAAACAATTGCAAGATACATTTGAACTCACAATGTTGGATTTATTTAATGAAATCTTGGAAACAGGAATACTACCTAATTACTGGAAGGAAACCTACCGTATATACTCGAGTATAAGCCGATCCGAGTATAAGCCGAGGCACCAGTTTTTGACACAAAAACCTGGGAAAACTTATTGACCCGAGTATAAGCCGAGGTTAGAAAATGCAGTGGCTACTGGTAACTTATAAAAATGGAAACCAATAAAATTACATTAATTGAGACATCAGTAGATTAAATGTTTTAGAATATTTATTTTAAAGAAAACCAAAATTAGCTCTGTAAATTTAAAAGAGGGTAAATGAAAGCAATCTGGTAATAACAATAAATTAAAAAGTAAAAAAAGTAGCTCAATCAGCAACCAAGCTAAAACCTATTTCTAAACCTAACCCAGGGGTCTTTAAACTTGACAGTTTTAAGACTAGTGGACTTCAACTCCCAGAATTCCTGCACCAGCCATGCTACCTCAGGAGTGGGAGTTGAAGTCCACAAGCCTTAATCTTTCCAGGTTTGAAGACTTGCATTTCTAACCCTAACCCAGGGGTCTTTAAACTTGACAGTTTTAAGACTAGTGGACTTCAACTCCCAGAGTTCCTGCACCAGCCATGCTACTTCAGGAGTAGGAGTTGAAGTCCACAAGCCCTAATTTTTCCAGGTTTGAAGACTCTTGCATTTCTAACCCTAACCCAGGGCTCTTGAGTTTTTAGAAGCCTGGAGAGAGTTCATGCTGTTTCCCCCCACTCTTTAGCTTGCTGGCTGGCTCGTTGGCTTGATCTCCCACCCCTGATCCTCCCTCCTCCTCGTCTCCCTTTATTGCCCCATGTGTTGTGCAGGGAAGCAGATTTACTAAAGAGATCCACTTGGGACCGCAACAGGGAAAGGAGGTGGAGAGCCAGAATAGCCCACAGCTGCGTGGGAGGAGGAGGAAAGGAAAGAGCTGCCCTCCTCCTTCCCTACCAAGTGGATCTCTTTAACAAATCTGCTTCTCTCTCCGGCTGGAGGCTTCTAAAGCCTGGAGAGAGTTCATGCCGTCCCGGTCCCTCCCACCCTTTAGCTTGCTGGCTCTCTCCTCCATCTCCCTTTATTGCCCCATGTGTTGTGCAGGGAAGCAGATTTGCTAAAGAGATCCACTTGGGACGCAACAGGGAAATGAGGCGGAGGAGAGCCAGAATAGCCCACAGCTGCGTGGGAGGAGGAGGAAAGGAAAGAGCTGCCCTCCTCCTCCTCCTCCTTCCATAGCAAGTGGATCTCTTTAACAAATCTGCTTCTCCCCGTTTAGCTTGCTGGCTGGGCGCCCTCTTGTGGTGATTCGGCGCCCTCTTGTGGTGACTCGAGTATAAGCCGAGGTCGGGTTTTTCAGCCCATTTTTGGGGCTGAAAAACTCAGCTTATACTCGAGTACATACGGTATATTAATACCAAAAGAAAACACCAACAAACAACACATACAAAATTATAGGCCAATATCCCTACTGAATACTGACTACAAACTACTAGCAATAATTATGGCAAACAGATTGAAGGAAATTTTGAATTTAATTATACACCCCGACCAGAATGGCTTCCACATTGGAGATTTATGACAAAAAAATTGATAAGCAATTAGCATTAATATTTGTTGACATACAAAAAGCATTCTACAATCTCTATTGGCAATTTTTTACAAGACAATCGGAAAAGATGCAATTTGGCAACAAATTTACAAGATTAATAAACGTGATATTCTCCAATCAAATAGCGAGAATAATAATAAATGACACTACAGCAAAAATTGACATCAGGAAAGGAGTACGTCAAGGATGCCCTTTAGCCCCTATAATATTCATTTTAGCCTTAGAAACATTATTAAAGAAAATAAGAAATAATTCAGAAATTGTAGTACCTTAAAAAAGGTAATTATGATAATCTAATAGAAGATATACAAAAAAGACAGGTGGTCAAACCTACAATTATCAATATTAGGTAAAATTGCCTTGATTAAAAGTAATATCTTACCAAGATTACTATATCTATTTTAAATTGCACCAATAAAGCTTCAAAAAAAGTTTTTTAAAAACCTAAACAGGAAAATTTGTAAGTTTATTTGGTAAAAAAAAAATAGGTGAGAATTAAACTGAAACATTTACAAACTCATAGGAAGAGATTTAGATTCGGCCTCCAAAATTTTGAACTATATTACCAAGCCAATTTTAAAATGGACAAAGACAGTGATGGCGAACCGATGGCACGGGTGCTACAGGTGGCACCCAGATCCATATCTGCTGGCATGTGAGCTGTTGCCTTAGCTCAGTTCCAGTGTGCATGTGTATGCCGGCCAGCTGATTTTTGGCCCACACAGAGGCTTTGGGAGGGTGTTTTTGACTTCCAGAGAGCCTCTGGGGGGATGGGGGAGGGCGTTTTTACCCTCCCCCGGCTCCAGGGAGGTAGTGACTTGAGTGAGCCTGAGGATCCACTAGAGGGGGCTGATGTGACAATGGGGGAGTGGTCCCAGTCAGAGGATGAGGAAGACATGAGAGTGGAAAGACCCTCGTTATAAATTGCTCAGAAGGCGAGAGGAGTTACATAGTAAAAGGTATTAGCTTACAGCCTTAGCCTCTTTGAGGTGTGATGTCACTTCCAGGCAGTAAAAAGGCAAAGGATTATGGGAAATTGGGTGTGGAGATTCAACATTGTCCAATGAAAGAGACATGAGGCTGGGAGGTATGACTGAACAAGGCTTAAAAAACATGATTTCTGCTTCAATAAAAGATATTCTTTTTAAAAAAAATAATGTTCATTGAGTATATAACATTAAAAAAGAGAACAAAAAGCAGTACATATAATGCTTATTATCACAATCGTAATTAGCATATCTAAGGAAATATAGGGGAAAAGCAAATGGATAGAAAGTGGATAGAAGAGAATAAAGGAGAAGATAGTAAAGGAAGGGGAAGGAAAAGGGAGGGAAGGGAGAGGGAAAAAACAGCAATTACACTGGAACTTCAATATTATACGACCTATAATTCAAATACGTAGTTAGTGTAAATTTCCCTACGATTTTGGTCATTCATGATAGGGTAGTAGTTAATTTTAGTAGATATTGGTAGTTTAAGGGTTTATTCGCTCAGTTTATTTAAATCTAAAGGTTATGCGATCGGTGTCTTCTGTAGGTCATATCAAGTGTAGTAATATAATTCATCTCACGAGTTGTTAATTTTACAAGATGTTTTTATTGGATAGTCTTCTTTATAGGTAGTTTTAGATATTTTCTTTGTTTTAGCCAACAATACCATTTATCCCAGGCCTTGTAGAAATCTGTCTCATCCCTTTTAAAATATATATATACAGTAATACCTCAAGATACGAACTTAATTGGTGCAAGGAGGAGGTTCGTAACACGAAAGGTTCGTAAGACGAAACATTGTTTCCCATAGGAAACAATGTAACGTCAATTAATTCGTGCAACCAAAAAAAAAAACCGCAAAAAAATTGGCAACATCCAGGAAGGCCAATGGAAATTCTCCCATCTGCAGCGTCATCGGTCTCCGGGCAGATTCTCCCTCGGTTTGAATTCACTTCAGAACCCGGAAGTTTGGCAAAAGTTCGGCGTTTGGAGGCTCCTGGGAAGCCGCCCGGCTGTTTTAAAAGGTGACCACCGGGCTGGGGGGCTTCCCAGCAACCTCCTGAACCCCGAACTTTTGCTGAATTTCCGGGTTCGCTGTTCAGGAAGCTGACGTTGCTTCAAGGCTGAGGTCAAAGGAAAATCTGCCCGGAGACCGATGACGCTGCAGATGGGAGAATTTCCATGGGCCAATGGAAATTCTCCCATCTGCAGCGTCATCGGTCTCCGGGCAGACTTCACTTCAGCCTCCTGAACCGTTCGTAACTCGAAAAAAGTTCGTAAGAAGAGGCAATTTTTTTCTGAACCCCGGGTTCGTATCATGAGTTGTTCGTAAGACGAGGGGTTCGTATCTTGAGGTACCACTGTATATATATTTACGTGTAAATGACATATACACAGCAACACACAAAACAACGCACATTTACATACCCCCCCTCGGCTGTCTCCCCAACAGCCTCATTCGGTTCTATTGTACGGTTGTGTACCTGTGGTATATTATTCGGTTTAAAGTATAACCAATTTATTTAATTACAGACTTTTGATTTGTGATTGTGTATCTAATCAAATAGTAATAAAATTCACATTTAAACTAATATTCTTTAACTTAAATGAAATTTTTAACTTTGTTTGTTCCCTTATCATGCAGCAATCTTTGTGTTCATTCTTTGATTTAACAACAGTGGAACCTCATCTTACGAACGCCTCTTCTAATGAACTTTTCAAGATACGAACCCGGTGTTTAAGATTTTTTTGCCTCTTCTTCCAAACTATTTTCACCTTACGAACCGAAGCAGCTGCTGCTGGGATGAAGGGGTTTCTTTTTTTTCCCTTTTTTGAAGAAAGAAAAGGGAGGGGCTGCTTGGAGTAGGAAAGCTTTTGCAGAGAACAACGTGCTTGCAAAGGCACTGAAAGGGTGTCTTTTTAAGAAAGAAAAGGGAGGGGCAGCTTGGGGGAGGAAAGATTTTGCAGAGAACAATGTGCTTGCAAAGGCACTGAAATGTTGTCTTTTGAAGAAAGAAAAGGGAGGGGCTGCTTGGAGTAGGAAAGATTTTGCAGAGAACGTGCTTGCAAAGGCACTGAAAGGGTGTCTTTTTAAGAAAGAAAAGGGAGGGGCAGCTTGGAGGAAAGATTTTGCAGAGAACAACGTGTGCTTGCAAAGGCACTGAAAGGGTGTCTTTTGAAGAAAGAAAAGGGAGGGGCGCCCCCATTGCCTTTCTTCCTTCCCACTCACCCTTTAGCCTAGCCTTGCTTCTTCCACCCGCCCCCTTTAGCTGCTCCTCCCTGCCCTCTGTTCGCCTCCCTTCTAAAGTTTGGGATTTTCCTGAAGGATTTGCATGCATTATTTGCTTTTACATTGATTCCTATGGGAAACATTGTTTCATCTTACGAACTTTTCACCTTACGAACCTCCTCTTGGAACCAATTAAGTTCGTATGATGAGGTACCACTGTATGTATAAAAATCTTTCCACACCTGGTGATATTTTGTATCTTCCTGATCTTTCAGCTCCAATGTCAATTTATTGGCTCCTGCACAATCTAGCATTTTTAAAATCAGATTTCTATCATTTGGTAGTGCTTCATTTTTCCAAAACTGTGGTATACATATTCTTGTTGCAGTTGTCAGATGTTGAATCAAATAGTATTGTTCTTTTTTCATAGCTTTGTCTATGATACTGAGTAAAAATATTTCGGGTTTCATTTCCAATTTGATTTCAATTATTTCTTTTATCCAATTTTGTAATTTGTGCCAAATTTTCTTAATTATTGGGCACGTCCACCACATGTGGAAGTACGAGCCGTTTTTTTCTCCACATTTCCAGCAATTTGGCTTAAGATTGGGGTACATCTTAGCTAACCTGGCTGGAGGTATGTGCCACCTGTAGAACATTTTTATTATGTTTTCTTTATAGGAAGTAGATCTAGTCATTTTGTAGTTTGTTAGCCAATTTTTTTCCCATTGGTCCAGATGGATAGTGTGCCCAATATTCTTTGCCCAGGCTATCATATTTCCTTTAACAATTTCCTCTAAATTTTTATGTTCCAATAGTAATTGATATATTTTTGTAACTGCTTTTTTATTCGGGCCTAATAAAATGTTATCTAGTGGTGTATCCTGTTTCTGAATTCCATACTTTTCCTATCTATCCGTAATCTAGATTTTATTTGGATGTAGGGCCACCAATCTATTTTAATTCCTTCTTCTCTTAATTGGGTTAATGGTTTCAGGTTCATTTCTTTGTCTAGCACCTGCAAGTATAACCGATTTTTCTAAACTTATTATGTTTGGGTAGGTTGTGGCCTCCATACTTGAAAACCATAACGGTATTTTTGCATAGTGTTGTTTCTTAATTTTAATCCAGGTTTCTAGAAGCGATGGTCTAATTTTGTGGTTTTTAAAGTATGGAAGACTTATTATCCCAGATAAAACTATGCCATCCTATCTGTAGGTCGTGTCCTTCTAGGGCTATTCTTGAGTTGCACCCATTCTTTAAACCACACTAGGACTACAGCTTGGTAGTATGTTCTAAAATCCGGTAAGCCCAGTCCACCTTGCTTTTTACTGTCTTGCATCCATTTTAATCTAATTCTTGGTTTTTTACCTTCTCAAACAAATTTGGATATTAATTTTTCTAATTTTTTTTTAAAAGCTTTCATCTAATCTAATTGGTATTGTTTGAAAGTAGTATAGCTTTGGTAATATGGACATTTTGACTGTAGCTATTCTTCCTAATAGTGAGATTGGAAGTTTAGTCCAGCTTTCTAATTGTAGCTTTATTTTGTTCATTAGTGTATCATAGTTATCTTCTTTTATGTTAATGCATTTAGCAGATAAAGTTATTCCTAACTGTTTAATTCTGTCTACAATTTCCAGGTCTAGTTTACTAACTAACTGTTCTTTGTAATTCATTGTCATATTCTTAGTGATGATTTTAGTTTTGGTTTTGTTAATTCTGAATCCTGCTAGAACTCCATATCTATTTAGTTCCTCCATCAGTTTTGTTCCTACCTCTAAAGGATTTTCAACAATAAAGACAATATCATCGACAAAAGCTTGCAGTTTAAATTCTTGTCCCTTAGATTTAAGTCCTGTTATTTCTTTGTTATTGTGAATTTGTCTTAATAAGATTTCGATGCATATGATAAAAAGTAAGGGTGATAAAGGACATCCCTGATGCACTCCTTTGAAGATTTGAAAGCTATCAGTAGTATCCCCATCAGCGTTCCCTGTAAGTTGCGTGCATGCGCACGTGCGCACCCCATCCCCCTGCCAGCCGGCGGGGGGGTGCGGGGTCAGGGAGGCGCTGGCAGTTAAAGGAAAGGGAGCTGCGGCCGCTGCTGCCTCCCCACAGTGCCTCCGGCCCCCTCGCGCCCCTGGCCTCCCGGCGCTGCCCCCCGCCCACCCGATCCGCCCCCTCTCCTCCTCCGCCGCCTCCTGCCTTGGGGCGCAACTTCTTGTGTGGCGGTGGCTGCGGATTCTTCTCCTTCTCTTCCGTGCTCCCAGACAGGGAGCTGTGAGAGAGGGTTTTCTCCGTGCACTTCAGGAATGCCCGCCATGCCCCTCTCGCAGCCCCCCTCGCTGGGATCGCTTTCGTCCAGAGCTTTCAGCAAGGGGGCTGCAGTAGAGGCAGGGCAGGCATTCCCGAAGCACTCGGAGAAAGCGCTCTCGCAGCCCCCTCGCTGACAGAGAGAGAGAGAGAGGGAGAAAGTAAGTGAGAAAGAGAGAGAGAAAGAGGGGAGAGAGAGATAGCAAGAGACAGACGAGAAAGAAAGCAAGAGATAGAGAAAGAAAGAGTGAGAAAGAAAGCAATAGAGAAAGAGAGAGAGAGAGAAAGAGGGGGGGAGAGATAGAAAGAGAGGGAGAGAGAAAGTGAGAAAAAGAGAGAGAGCAAGAGGGGGAGAGAGAAAGAGAGAGAAATGACTCTTGATTTAAAGCATATGGTAAAAAGCACCCAAATAATAACAGAGGGGGAAAAAAACAGCCGTTTGTGTGTGTGTGTGTGTGTGTGAACTCTTGAACAATTTCCAGTAGCTCACCTGTTATTGGAAATGGTTCAAGAGTTCACACAAACACACACACACAAGGGGAGAGGAGACAGGGATGGAAAAAGAGAAGATAGTAATAATAGTAATAGATTTTGGTTTTGTTTTATTATTAATTTCTTTTAATAAAAAAGAAGGGAATTTATTTATTTATTTATTTATTTATTTGTTTGTTTATTTATACTTCTATGCCACCCAGTCACAAAGGGACTGCTGCTCAGACACTATACTTTTCTGCCCACACCGAAAAAAAATTAGAGGGAACATTGATCCCCATTGATTATTATTTTGGCTGTTTGTTTAGAGTAGAGTTTCAATTACCCTGGTGAAATTTGGTCCGAATGTCATCTTCTTTAATAATTCGAGTAAAAATTCCCAATTTAAGTTATCAAATGCCTTTTGTGCGTCTACGAATATTAGTGCCATAGCTTTTTCAGGGTGTTCTTCATAGTATTCTAGGATGTCTAAAATTATTCTGCTGTTATTTTGAATATGCCTATCTGGGAGGAAGCCATTCTGGTCTGTGTGTATCCATTTGTTCAAAACCGGTTTGAGTCTGTTCAATATAATAGTAGTGAAAATTTTATAATCCATATTTAACAGGGCAAGTAGTTATTTTTTCTTTTTCCTTTTTATCTTTGGGGATTAGAGTTATTAATGAATCTATCCAAGAATTAGTATTTTACCTAGCTTTAATACTTCCTTATAGGTTTTTAACATCAAATTGTTCAATATGTTTCCTAGTTCTTTATAGAACTCGGCAGGGATGCCATCTGGTCCGGGGTTTTTATTATTCCCTTGGCTTTGAATGGCTATTTCCAATTCTTCTTTAGTTATCGTTTTATCTAGTAATTCTCTATTAAGGTCTGATATCTCTTCTGAGTTACATTCGTTTAGATAGTTTTGTATGTCATTTTCTTTTATTTCTTTTCTGATATAATGATTGGTAGAATTCCATTGCTATCTTTTTTTCCCCGGTTAATGTAAATTGTACTACTTCTTTCTCGTCCTCTAATTGTTGAATATATTTATTTTCCTTTTCCTTTTTTGATTTATTTGCGTGTTCGAAATGATTTTGTTTTACTTTTTTCATTTGGGATACTATATCCTCTTGGACGATCAAATTAATTCTGTGTTTTAATTTATCTTTTTCTTCACCAAGGGTGTCATTTTGTGGGTCACTTTGTAATTGAGTTTCTAACTTTTTAATTTGGTCTTGTATTTCTTCTAGTTTTTGGTTTTTATTTCTATTTTTCCTACTTATGTATGAGAATGATAAACCCCTGATATAGGCTTTAGCGGTGTCCCAAATATTCTGTAATGTGGTGTCATTGTTCCAGTTTTCTTTTAAGAAAAAGGTTAGCTCTTTTTCCATCATTTTAATATATTCTTTATCCTTCATTATATTAGCACATAATGTCCATTTCTTACTTCCCTTTTCAGTTCCTTTTAGTGTTAATATTATTGGCTGGTGATCTGTCCAAATGTTGGTTCCAATGCTAAGTTTTTCTATTTTGTTTTCTATCTCATTATCAGTCCATAGCATGTCTAATCTAGACCATGATTTGTGGCGTGGTGAAAAGTAGGTGTATTGTTTTTTACGTTTATTCCTTTCCCTCCATACATCCTTGAGTTTAAATTCTTCCATCATGTCAAAGAATACAGAAGGTAGTCGACTTCTATTGTTACATTTTTTTTCTTTTATTTCCTATTTTATAGTCAACATTCAGATCTACAATGATATGCCGCCTTGATTGCATCAGCGGAATCCCGCCCGGCCGCTCTGTTTAGGGTGACCCGCTCCCTTCTTAACCAGGGGGGAGTTGGGGAGCCCTTACAGAGTAGTGCCGAGGATTTTAACACGTTTTTCGTCGCTCGGATCCGGGCAGACCTCGACTCCAATTGGAAAACAGAGTTGGCTGACAATGACTCAGTTGAGGTGACTAGGGCCCGTACTTGTCCACCTGTCTGGGAAGAGTTTGATCTGGTGACACCTGATGAAGTGGACAAGGCCATTGGAGCTGTGAGTTCCGCCACCTATTTACTGGATCCGTGTCCCTCCTGGCTGGTCTCGGCCAGCAGGGAGGTGACACGGAGCTGGGTCCAGGAGATTGTCAACGCTTCCTTGGGGAGGGGATCCTTTCCATCATCCTATAAAGAGGCGCTTGTGCGCCCCCTCCTCAAGAAGCCTTCCCTGGACCCAGCCGTACTTAATAACTACCGGCCAGTCTCCAACCTTCCCTTTATGGGGAAGGTTGTCGAGAAGGTGGCGGCACTCCAGCTCCAACGGTCCTTGGAAGAAGCCAATTATCTAAGTCCCCAGCAGTCGGGTTTCAGGCCCGGTTACAGCACGTAAACTGCTTTGGTCGCGTTGATGGATGATCTCTGGCGGGCCCGGGACAGGGGTTTATCCTCTGTCCTGGTGCTTCTTGACCTCTCAGCGGCTTTCGATACCATCGACCATGATATCCTTCTGCACCGGCTGGAGGGGTTGGGGGTGGGAGGCACTGTTCTCCAGTGGTTCTCCTCCTACCTCTCCGGTCGGTCACAGTCGGTGTTAGTGGGGGGCCAGAGGTCGACTCCAAGGTATCTCCCTTGTGGGGTGCCTCAGGGGTCGGTCCTCTCCCCCCTGCTATTTAATATCTACATGAAACCGCTGGGTGAGATCATCCAAGGGCATGGGGTGAGGTATCATCAGTACGCTGATGATACCCAGCTTTACGTCTCCACCCCATGTCTAGTCAACAAAGCGGTGGAAGTGATGTGCTGGTGTCTGGAGGCTGTTGGGGCCTGGATGGGTGTCAACAGACTCAAACTCAACCCGGATAAGACGGAGTGGCTGTGGGTTTTGCCTCCCAAGGACAATTCCATCTGTCCTTCCATTACCCTGGGGGGGGGGGAATTATTGACCCCCTCGGAGAGGGTCCGCAACTTGGGCGTCCTCCTCGATCCACAGCTCACATTAGAGAACCATCTTTCAGCTGTGGCGAGGGGGGCGTTTGCCCAGGTTCGCCTGGTGCACCAGTTGCGACCCTATCTGGACCGGGACTCATTACTCACAGTCACTCATGCCCTCATCACCTCGAGGTTCGACTACTGTAATGCTCTCTACATGGGGCTACCTTTGAAAAGTGTTCGGAAACTTCAGATCGTGCAGAATGCAGCTGCGAGAGCAGTCATGGGCTTACCTAGGTATGCCCAGGTTTCACCAACACTCCGCAGTCTGCATTGGTTGCCGATCAACTTCCGGTCACAATTCAAAGTGTTGGTTATGACCTTTAAAGCCCTTCATGGCACTGGACCAGAATATCTCCGAGACCGCCTGCTGCCGCATGAATCCCAGCAACCGATTAGGTCCCACAGAGTGGGCTTTCTCCGGGTCCCGTCAACTAAACAATGTCGGTTGGCGGGCCCCAGGGGAAGAGCCTTCTCTGTGGCGGCCCCGGCCCTCTGGAATCAACTCCCCCCCGGAGATTAGAACTGCCCCTACTCTCCTTGCCTTTCGTAAGCTCCTTAAGACCCACCTCTGTCGTCAGGCATGGGGGAACTGAGACATTTTCCCCTGGGCATATACAATTTATGAATGGTATGTTTGTATGTATGTATGTTTAGAAAATGGGGTCTTTTAAATATTTTTAAACAGTAATTTAGATTTGTTGTACATTGTTTTTTCACTTTGTTGTGAGCCGCCCCGAGTCTGTGGAGAGGGGCGGCATACAAATCTAAATAATAAATAAATAAATAAATAAATAAATAAATAAATAAATAAATAAATATTGAAATCACCTATAAGGCATATATTTGGGTTTTGTATCATATTAATTTGTTCATAAAGCTTTTTATAAAATTCTTTTTGGTTAATATTAGGTGCACATATTACAATTAAAGAATTTTTTTGTGGTTTATTGAGATTTCTAGGATTAGAATTCTACCTTCATCGTCTAAGTCAGCGGTCCCAAAACTACAGCCCGTGAGATGGATGCAGCCCATTGAGGCCATTTATCCAGCCTGCGGGTGACTTCCAACGCCGTTAACAGTCCATTGCTGGGAGGCAGGGTCCACGGCAGTCGGGAGATTGCTGTCGGAGCAGCAGTGGTCCGCTGACATCAAGCCCTGTGCCTGCCAGCAAAGTCGGCAGCCCAGGGAAGCAGCGCGCTTTCCAAACGCACGCTTTTCAAACGCGCTGCTTCCACAGGCAGCCAGCTTTGCTTGGTGCTGCCGGGCTTGACATCAGCAGGCCCCTGCTGCCACGACAGCAACCCCCTGACCACCATGCTCACCTTGTGCCGTGGGGGCGGGTGCTTGCAAGCCCAGGTAGGGCGACACGTTCCGTTGGGTCCGCTTCTAGGCTGGTCCCTCTGTTTAAATAAAACAAAACAAGCCAGCGGGGGGAGGGGACGTTTAATATTGTTTAATATTAGGATGTATTAATTCATAAAATTGGATTAGAATTTTAGAACTATAGAATTACATAGGTAAAATTAATGGAAGGTTTATGATTTGTACTGTATGATTTTATGAGTTTGCATTATGCATTTAAAATATACTTGGAAATGTAGAAGATTGATGAAAGTTAATAATAGTAAATGCTAAGTGCCTGAAAATTAATTGAGCTTGGAAATATTGAATGAAATTATAGAAAAGTATAATTTATGGAAATATATTAATTGATGCATTATTTTTCTAATTGTATTTTACTTTTTCATAGGTTTTTTTTATAGTCCAGACCTCCAACAGTCTGAGGGACAGTGATCTGGCCCCCTGTGTAAAAAGTTTGGGGACCCCTGGTCTAAATATATATGTTTGGGGACAAGCCATTTCTTTACTTACACTGCAATACTTCTTTTTTTGGTTTCAGCTGAGGCTACAAATAGTTTGCCAAGTTTTGGATATTCTAGTATTTTATTTTCAGATTTTTTGATGTGTGTTTCTTGTAAACAAATTATGACTGGGGCAATGTTCCCTCTAATTTTTTTTCGGTGTGTGTGGAAAAGTATAGTGTCTGAGCGGCAGTCCCTTTGGGACTGGGCGGCATAGAAGTATGTATGTATGTATGTATGTATGTATGTATGTATGTATGTATGTATAAATAAATAAATAGGGGGGAAAGGGCTGGGTTTTTTTCTCTTATTATTTGGGTGCTTCTTACCATATGTTTTAAATCAAGAGTCACTTCTCTCTTCTCTCTCTGTTTCTCTCTTTCCTCTCATTCTCTGCCTCAATCATTTTCTCATTTCTCTTTTTTCTCCCCTTTTTTATATCTCTTCCTTCCTCTCCTCTCTCTCTTGCTTTCTTCCTCTCTCTCTCTCCCTTCCTCTCTTCTCTCTCTTTCTTTTTTTCCTCTCTTTCTGTCTCTCTTTCTCTCTCCCCTCTTGCTCTCTCTCGCTTTCTCACTTTCTCTCTCCCTCTTTCTATCTCGCTCTGTCTGTTGCTCTCTCTCTCTTGTTCTCTCTCTCGTTTTCTTTCTCTTGCTTTCTTTCTCTGTCTGTTTTCTTTCTCTCTCTTGCTATCTCTCTTTCTCTCCCTCTCCCTTTCTTTCTATCTCGCTCTGTCTGTTGCTCTCTCTCTCTCTTTCTCTCTATCTTTCTCTGTATTCCTTTCTTCTCTGCGGAGGCCAGTGAAGGTCTTATTTTGAATGTTCCGGGCGACTGCAAGAGCCTCTCCTGCAGCCCCTTCGCTGACAGCCTGGGACAAAAGCGCTCCCAGCGAAGGGGCTGCGGGGGCAGTGGGGCGTTCCCGAAGCGCTTGGAGAAAACCCTCTTGTTGGGAGTGCTTCCGCCGAGTGCCTGCCCTGCCCCTCTCGCAGCCCCTTCGCTAGCGTATGGATGAGAAGAAACTGCAGCCACCACCGCCACTGCAGCCCTTGTGGGAGGAACCACGCCCCAGGCGTTGGAGGAGAAAGCCGGAAAGAGGGGCGGATTGGGCGGGTGGGGGCAGCAGTGAGAGGCCAGGAGTGCAAGGGGGCCGGAGGCGCCCGGGGGTTGGGGGCGGCAGCAAGAGGCCAGGGGTGTAAGGGGGCCGGGGGCGGCTGCAGCTCCCTTTCCTTCTCCCACTGCCTATGTCTGGTGACGGCTGCCGGAGGTAGACATACGTGGTGGGAGAAGGAAAGGGAGCCGCCCCCGCCCCCCACAGATGGGCCGGTGCCGAGCCTCTCAGTTTTGGCCTCCCCGCACCCCCCCTCCCTGGCGGGCTGGCAGGGAGATGGGGAGCGCGCGGGTACACCCGACATTCAAAATAAGAAAAAACCTTCGTCGGCCTCCGCATTTTCGTCGCTTTCCGCCCCAACTCAAGTTGCGCGGCCTTAGAAAAGCCCGCGCGGGTGGTAGTTTTTGGGCACGCGGCCATGCACCTTAGAGGGAACATTGATCTGGGGTGGGGCCATGGCGGAGTGGAGCTAACCGCTACACTTAGCCCGAGGTTTTTCGTCTTGGGTGCCTATTTGAAGGGGGGAGTGATAGGAAAGGGAGTACCGTAGGACAGCGTGGGTAAGCGCAGACCCTGCTGTTTCTAGGTAGATTCCCCACGACCGGACGGAAAAGAAGCCAGTGTTTGACATTACGTCCCTAAGCCATGGTGGCCCATTAGATGAGCAAGGGAAGACAGCGAGAGGGAAATGGTGTGATATCTGTGGAATCGAAGGGAGCAGCCAACAACGGAGACGTTAACAACAACAGATCCTTTAAAGGGCTCCCAAGCAGGCAGCAATGAGGGTAGCTCCGAAAGTGAGAAAAAACGGCGGCGCGGAGAGAGGGAGAGACGGAGCATGGAAAGCAGAAACAGCAAACCTACGCGAAAAGTGCTGTCTCATCTGTCGGAGAAAGAGGCGATCCAAAATCCCAGGGAATTTCTTCTGCTGTTTTAAGCCTCCAAATCCAGATTCTTTGTGGAAAAACGAAAGGGAGACAGGTAATTCCCCAACCTGTGCTACAACACCTATTGAATTAACCTGAAGAAACCGTGTTGATTGATTTGGAATTGTTTAACATCAAACTCGACTTTGTCTTTTCTAACTACGCCATAACCAGACGAGGGGGGACTGAGTGGACGAAGTGAGTGGTTTTCTCTAGAATGGAACTTTCCCTTTAAGCTCAGACCTTGATGAAATCTACAGATTAACTTTGTTTAACCTGGGAAGAATAATAATAATTTTGAATAACTTTGAATAATACCAAATAACTATGATTTGATTTGATTTAACAAGACTTGGAACTGATTACAAACAGACATTATGAACTGACTGTGATCTGGAGCGACAACTTAAGTGACTGTAACTGAGAATGTCGGTGTAAGAGACTAAACAATTTTCTGGCAAAGGGACAATTTATGTTTGTCATTGGAGTTGCTCGATTTACACACTTTTTTTCTTTCCTCTCTATTGTTTGTGATACTTTTCCCCCCCTTTGAACTAAATATACCAGCTTGCTTACTCTACTCTAAATCTTTTATTTACCAACTCTTAGATTGTATAACTTTTGTGTGTGTGTGTGTGTGTGTCTATCATTTGAATATACTTGGACATTATTGAATACTATTTGGTTACTACACTTTGCTATAATAGATACATTTTTATTTGCTAACTACCCCCCTGGGTAAATACTTGCAATTAATTGATGAAGTGATTTAAATATATTAACTGATTGAACTACATAAAGTACATTAATATATTAGTTGATTTAAGGATGTTAATTGACAAAGTATATAGTATATAAGTATATAAGTACAATAATTAATAGAGACAAATATATAAGAATAATAATCGATAATTGTAGTTTAATATTTATGTATAATTTATTTATTTGTTTATTTATTAGATTTGTATGCCGCCCCACTCCACAGACTCAGGGCGGCTAATATTGGATTAACGGATAGTGATTGATTCTATAGTGAATGAAATAATACTACAATATAAAAGTGATTAATAAGGTTTTAGAGAGTAAAAGATTTTAAGGATCAGAGTGTTAAGTACTGTACTCTTTATTAGTAAATGAATTGGTTTGAATAGAATTTGCCAAATTATCTGACCAGGTTTAATAGTTAAACTGTTACCCCAAGGTATAACGCAAATAATTGTATAATTGTTTATAATAGTTACATTGTAATAGCTTTATACTGTTATGTTTATAATTATTAATATTATTAATATAATTAGAAATTAGTAATCTCTAACCTGACAACTGAGAGATTGGATGAAGGTGTGCAACAATTTCTTCAGAGTAGTTAACATGTCACAAACTTACACAAAGACTCTTAAAAAACAAGTGCCAACAATGCCACTCGCAACAGGACCCAAGCAATAAATAGAAATGACATCAACCGAAAAACAGGGGCAAGGTCCATCACTACAATCTATCCAAACCTCACTAGACCTAATTCAGGAATTCATGTTGCAGACGCAGGAGACGATGTCCAAAAACACAGGAAACTATGATGCAAAACCAAGACCAAACGAACAGGAACTTTGAGAAGATGAATGGAAATATGGAAGAGATAAAAGTACAAATGAAAAACATGCAGGAAGTACCGGTAATAGACAACCACGATCATAAAATAAAAATAATGGAAGATGCCATAGTGAGGACAGATTCAAAGATTGAAGGAACCAAAGGGCGCTTAAGAGCAACCAACAGAGAGCTCGAAGGAGCAGTGGCAATGCTAGAGAAGGAGAAATCCAATTTCTACCTCCGCTTTCAGAACATCCCAGAGTCCAATGATGAAGACCTTTTTAAAAAAATGATTGAGATACTTACAACACTTTTAGAAATTGACGAAGAAGGACTCAGAAACCACATAGACGAAGTTTACAGGGTACAAACTAACTATGCTAGGCGCTTCAAATTAGCGAGAGAAGTCCACATAAGGTTTACAAAGAAAGTGGTGCGAGATGAAATCTATAAAAGCACCAGGGGTGAATCTTTAATGTATGCAGGAAAAGAGATAATAATACTAAACCAGATCCCAAAAAGGATAAGAGAAAGAAGACAAGACTTTCAATATTTAACAAATTAATCAGACAAGGGATCCCATTTAGATGGTTAATCCCAGAAGGATTATTAATTACGTGGAAAGATAGGAAAATCAAATTTGATTCTTACGAAAAAGAGGATAAATTTATTGAAAAAAATTTGGAGAGAAATAGAGAGAGCAGCCCAGAAATTGAAGCCTGAAGTCAGGAAGACAAAGAAACAGAAGAAAAAATAAATAGTCAAGACCCAAAGGAAGAAAGAAAGAAAATAGTCACCTGATGAAGAAACAGGAGCATGGCGAAACCGGTAAAAATATTTTCGATTAACATTAATGGACTAAATTCTATAATCAAAAGGAAACAAACAATTAAAAAACTACAAAGAGAAATCTGTCTCATCCCTATTTTGCAATTCCATTGTTAATTTTGACATTTCAGCACATTCCGTTATTTTAATCATAAGATGGTTGGGTTCTTTTCCTGTTTCCAGTATTGCGCATATAAGATTCTCACGGCCGTGATGATGTGGATTATAATGTATCGATTCTCTTTATTAATATTTTGTCTTATGATTCCTAGTAAAAATAGCTCGGGTTTAATTTGAATGATCTGAGTAGTAATCTGATCTAATATAATTTTAATTTTGTGCCAATATGACCTGAATGTGTTCTACTGCAGGTTTGAAAAGAAACCCCAACCACTTATGTGCACAACCTCCATTCCAGACACACCAACAACAGCTAAATCTTCTACAACTGAACCCCTCCCATTGTGTTTACAACCCCTAGTGATCACAGAAAAGGAAGTGAAAGATCTATTTCTCAGACAGAAGCCTGGAAAAGCACCAGGCCCAGACAAGATAACTCCTTCTTGCTTAAAAGTCTGTGCTGACCAATTGGCCCCCATCTTCACCCAAATCTTCAACAAATCACTAGAGTTGTGCTATGTTCCTTCCTGCTTCAAACGCTCGACTATCATCCCAGTGCCAAAGAAGCCCTCCATCAAGGAACTGAATGACTACAGACCAGTTGCTCTAACATCTGTAGTTATGAAAACCTTTGAAAGGCTAGTGATGTTCCATTTGAAAGCCATCACGGATCCACTGTTAGACCCCCTGCAATTTGCATACCGAGCAAATAGATCAACAGATGATGCTGTTAATATGGCTCTACACTACATCCTTCAACATCTTGAATCTCCAATGACCTACGCCAGGGTCCTCTTTGTGGACTTCAGTTCAGCATTCAATACCATCGTACCGGACATTCTCTTAACCAAACTAAATCAGCTAGCGGTACCTGAACACACTTGTAAGTGGATCACAAGCTTCCTAACAGACAGGAAACAGCAAGTGAAGCTAGGAAAAATCACATCAGATATATGTACAATTAGCACAGGTGCCCCCCCAAGGCTGTGTACTCTCACCACTTCTCTTCTCTCTATACACTAATGACTGCATCTCATACGATCCATCTGTTAAACTACTGAAGTTTGCAGATGATACAACAGTGATCGGACTCATTCGAGACAATGATGAATCCGCATACAGACGGGAAGTTGAACAACTATCCTTGTGGTGTGACCAGAACAATCTAGAACTGAACATACTCAAAACCGTAGAAATGGTGGTAGACTTTAAGAGAAACCCTTCCACCCTTCCACCTCTCACAATACTAGACAACACAGTATCAACAGTAGAGACCTTCAAATTTCTAGGTTCTATCATATCTCAAGACCTAAAATGGTCACCTAACATCAAAAACATCATCAAAAAAGCACAACAAAGAATGTTCTTTCTGCGCCAGCTCAAGAAGCTCAAACTGCCCAAGGAGCTGCTGATTCAGTTCTACAGAGGAATCATTGAGTCTGTCATCTGCACCTCTATAACTGTCTGGTTTGGTGCTGCAACCCAACAGGACCGACACAGACTTCAGAGGATAATCAGAATTGCAGAAAAAACAATTGCTGCCAATCTGCCTTCCATTGAGGACTTGTATACTGCACGAGTCAAAAAGAGGGCGGGTAAAATATTTACTGACCCCTCACATCCTGGACACAAATTGTTTCAACTCCTACCCTCAAAACGTCGCTACAGAGCACTGCACACCAAGACAACTAGACACAAGAACAGTTTTTTTCCCAAACGCCATCACTCTACTAAACAAATAATTCCCTCAACACTGTCAGACTTTCTACTAAATCTGCACTTCTATTCTACTAGTTTTTCTCATCATTCCTATCACCCATTTTCTCCCATGTTGACTGTATGACTGTAATTTGTTGCGTATATCCTAAGATTTTTATTAATATTGCTTCTTCATTGCTTATTTGACCCCTATTGACAATCATTAAGTGTTGTACCACATGATTCTTGACAAATGTATATTTTATTTTATGTACGTTGAGAGCATATGCACCAAGACAAATTCCTTGTGTGTCCAATCACACTTGGCCAATAAAAATTCTATTCTATTCTATTCTATTTTTTTTGTGGTCTCATACGTCCACCAGATATGATAATAAGTACCAGGTTTTTTTCCACACTTCCAACACAGGGGTGACAAATTTGGGTACATCTTAGCGAGTCTAGTCGTTGGTAAGTGCTATCTATAAAATATTTCGTAATGGTTTTCCTTGTACGAGATCGCCATTCTTAATTTGTAGTTCACAGTCCAAATTTTTCCCCGTTCATTTAAATTAATTGAATATCCAAAATTTTGGCCCATGCTATCATAAACCCTTTAACTATCTCTTCTGCTGTATCATGTTGCAAAAGGAAGTTGTATATTTTTGATATTTTGTTTTTCTGGGCCAAGAATAATCTTATCGAGGGGGTTATTTTTTGGAAGCCAAATTTGTTCATATCTTCATTATATTGATTTAATTTGTAAATAGGTTAACCAGTCGAATTTAATGCCTTTATCTAAAAGTTTTTGTTTGAAGATTAAGTCATTATTATCATCCAGCAATTTATTATATGTTATAAATTTGAATATAGGTCAACAGAATAAATCTGGTTCAATAATTCAGTAAATTCAATAAGTCTTTAACAGTAATGACAATATAGTAATATATAATAAAATAATATCAATAGAAAATTATTTTAAATGTTACATCTAGCACCGTATAAGTAATTTGAAGGGACAATGAAGGGCAAGGAGATGAAGGAAAGGGAAATATAAAAAGAGCAGTTAATGTAAAGAGAGAAAAATTAATTATTAATTAATCAGTTATTCTATAAATATTCTTAAATTTATATCATTTCATTTCATCAAAAGAGAAAGGAAAAGGCAAAACCTTCTGGAAGTCAGAATAAAAATTTAGTCCAATGAGAGACTTAATCAGCAACTTTTCTCTCCTTTTTCTTTTTTCCCCTTGGCTTATGCAATAATGTTGAGTCACAGTTCAGTCTCAGTCAACAGGAGTCAGTGCTGCACATTCAATAGGGGAACAAGGTTCAAATCCTTTTTGCCAATAATAACCCAGAGTCAATTAAAAAATCAGAGAATAGGAAAAAAGGAGAAAAGAGAAAAATAAAAAAATTGTAAATATTAGAACTTCCGATTTTGTAACTTGTCACCAACTCGATCCACTTTAGTCCACTCTAAACTGCAATACTTCCTCTCACCATCAAGACATCCAAAAGAAAAAAACTTTCTCCCACATCTGTTGCGTATTACACGTTGTTTCCAATCTATCACTGCATTAATCACCAACAGAATCCAGCGGAGAACTAAGGATGATACAAGAATTCACTCACACAGGTCCACTCGATCCGCCTAATACCGTTTGTTCTCTGCCGCCAGTAGCCACTCGAAAAGATCGCAGTTGCCGCTTCTTTTAAGTGTTTAGGCAATGTCTTTTGTCCAATATGAAGCACACAATAGGGGGTTTACCGTCCGTTACCATCTACAAACAACGATCAAACAGAAACAAGAGTCCTTCGATCCTCACATTCCAAAAGCAATCTTTGTCGTCTGTTCGCAGCTTCCTTAATGGAGTTAGAGCGTCACAGCTTCAGGCTGGTCGGAGGACTGGTTTCTTCGTGCACTGGATAGAGGGGTTCCCTCATTTCCCGGTGGACCTGCCAACCTCCCTCGGGTGCGCTGGGGATTCTTCTGTTTAATCACCGTCTCTACAGGTTGGTGATCACTGAAAAGCAGCCATAAAAACACACGAAAGCCAGAACGGCCTCGGAGAAACCGAAGGCTGCCTGGTGTCAGCATGATGCCAAAACTGGAAGTCCCAATAAAAGACATTCTCAACTGGATACTGTGCTGGGAAGCTTTCAGTGAGCAAATGCATATGGTTAAGTAATGAATGGAATTTATCTAAGGAATGCAGATAAGGCCTTTGCTTTTCCCAGACATAGATTACATTTAGCTCAAAGAGAAATATAATCCTTTCTGTGCAGTTTTTAAATCTGTGTTTCATTATGTGTGCTTGTGTTCAAATAAAGAGTTGGATTTTATCATAAAAGAAGTGATTTCTGAGTTGGGGTTCTCTCCGAGGGCCATTCACAGAACAGGTAGAGCGAAACACGAGCCTACTGAGCCCACCAGAAGTTGGGAAACAGACCCTTTCCGGCCTCCAGAGAGCCTCCAAGGGGCATGGGAGGCAGTTTTTGCCCTCCCCAGGCATTGAATTATAGGTGTGGGCATTCAGGCATGCACAATAGCAAGTGCCCACACTCTTTTGGCACCCAAGGGGAAAAATGTTCACCATCACTGGACAAAGGAATAGGTGCTCCCCGGGAATCCGAGGATACTGACCCTGAAGGGTTTTGATTTCTAGGTAGGTTAGCACGCCTTCCTGGGGAGTGATAAACATAAAAAACATTCTTATATTAAACAGCACTATGTAAGAAATATACTGTTCAAAAAAATAAAGCAAACAAACAAATAACACATCCTAGATCTGAAGGAATGAAATATTGTCATTGAATACTTTGTTGTGTACAAAGTTGAACATGCAAAAGAGCATGTGAAATTGATTGTTAATCAGTGTTGCTTCCTAAATGGACAATTTGATTTCACAGAAGTTACTTGGAGTTATATTGTGTTATTTAAGTGTTCCCTTTATTTTTTTGAGCAGTGTATAATAGAAAACTGGATTTATATTATGAAACATCATTACCAGGCAATTCCAAAATGGATTTCACCACTCGAGGCAATGACATACCCCGAACCCGGAAGTTTGGCAAAAGTTCGGGGTTTGGGAGGCTGCTGGGAAGCCCCTCAGCCCGGCTGTGACCTTTTAAAACAGCTGGGCGGCTTCCCAGCAGCCTCCCGAAGCCGAACGCTAAACCCGAACTTCCGCATTCGGCGTTCGGCGGCTGCTGGGAAGTCCCCCGGCTGTTTTAAAAGGTGACAGCCGGGCTGGGGCGCTTCCCAGCAGCCTCCCGAACCCCGAACCTGGAAGTTCGGCAAAAGTTCGGGGTTCAGGAGGCTGCTGGGAAGCCCCCCAGCCCGGCTGTCACCTTTTAAAACAGCCGGGCGGCTTCCCAGCAGCCTCCCGAAGCCGAATGCCAAACCCGAACTTCCGCGTTCGGAGGCTGCTGGGAAGCCCCGCCGCCCGGCTGTCACCTTTTAAAACAGCCTGGGGGCTTCTCGGCGGCCTCCCAAACGCTGAACCCGGAAGTTTGGGTTTGGCGTTAGGCGTTCGGGAGGTCGCTGAGAAGCCCCCAGCCTGTTTTAAAAGGTGACAGCCGGGCGGCAGCGTTTTTTTGTGGGGGGGTTTTTTTGGTTGCACGGATTAATTGACTTTACATTGTTTCCTATGGGAAACAATGTTTCATCTTACGAACCTTTCGTTTTACGAACCTCCCCCTGGAACCAATTAGGTTCGTAAGACGAGGTATGACTGTATTGCTGTTTTAAGGCACCATTATACTATAGAATAAATATAAAGGAAATTAAAGGAATGGTAGAGAAATGGATATTAATAAATAAAGGAGATCTATGTGTATTAGTAAATAAGAACAAAAATTGTTATAAATGAATAAGCTGCAGAAACCAATTATCCTGCAATGCAGCAGGTATGCTTATTAAGTTCTGATACCAAAATACTCTATGTATAAAGCATAATGCTTTATTTCGTCTTGATTGTATGTATGTATGTTTCCTTTCTTTTTTATTTTTATTCTTTTTTTTCTGTCAATGTCGTGTTGTTTTTTTTAATGTAAATAATTAATAAAGATATTTTTTTTTTTAAAAAAAAAGAAGTTAACATCTAAAAATCATCTTGGAAGAATAGTGGTGAATTTGTAAAAATGCACTACTAATTTTCTTATATATATATATATATATATATATATATATATATATATATATATATATATATATATACTATTTGGATTTAAAAGTTAAAAAGCTGGAAAAAAAAGCAATAGTAAGAGATTTAAGATGGTATGGTTGCCATCTATTGGTATAGACTGTCTCACAAGTACAGTCTCTACCAATAGATGGCAACCATACCGTCTTAAATCTCTTATTATTATTTTTTTTAGCTTTTCAACTTTTAAATCTTGCAGTTGGAATTTTTTGTTTATTTAGACCCCACCTTCATGAAACCTGCTATCTGGATTGATTAAACCTGTTGTTGTTTCTGCATAAGGGGGGGGGGGGAAGCACCTGGTTGGCTTTTTTTGTAGGCTGTTGGTTTAAGCAGCTGGACAAAATTAGTCATTACTTACGTAAAGGAGAAGTTGGAGGAATTAAGAGAATTAAGAGACCTGTTGGATGAGCTTCACTTGGAGATTTCTGAGGATATTAAAGGTTTCCACCATGAAATGAGATCAATAATTGACATTGGAATTGGATCTGGAATAGGATTACAAATTGGAGATGGCAAAGAGGACACTGATAATAGTTACAATGGACATGACAGAAGAACATGAAGTGGAAATACCTGAACAAGATGGACTTGAAATATTTAAAGAGACAATCACTGAATGTGAAAATAATAACAATGTTGGGATTAAGGATGGAATAATTGGGGGATATACTACATATCTTTTGGATGGTGTATGGCTACATGCTGAGGTGGAACAAAAGAAACCTGGGGATAAACGATATCAATGCCCACATCTTAAATGATGAGTATATTAAGTTAAGCACTGGCAAGGGAAGTTATAAGCAGGGCTATCAGATTTTGTCATTTTCAAAAGGAATGGGAATTAAAGATTGGGAATCTGCAGAGTGGTCTTTTAAAGGGGACTTTCTATGTAAAAAGAGATAGGTGAGGAAGAAGAAGAGTAAAATTAAAATGAAAAATAAAAAGAAGCTATATAAAAAGATGGGAGAGACAGATATTAAATATAGACAAGGAAAAAGGCTCTTTGAAAATGGCTGATTGTATTCAGAATATTTTATAATAGTTTATAATAGTTTTTAAAATTCTAGTACTGTAATTACTTTTAGATTCATTTAGCAGTAGTATGAATTTGGACAAAATTTACAAGTAAATAAAATTAAATATATTAAGGTGATTTAAGTAGGCTTATTTTAGATTTTTAAGGATTGTTTAATTTGGATAAATGTGCTTAATGGGGTTTATGCATTTGAAAATTAAAGTAGCTGTTTTTATTGCTTAATTTTAGTTTATTACGAGGGGTTTGATGAAAAACAATAATGGCATAATAATAGGTAATGAATTTAAATGTTTGTATTTGTTTGTTTCTTAAACTGATAAAGTATATAATTTTCATATTGATAAAATTAAATATAAGGATTTTTAGTTTGTTTTTGAGGTTTTTACTATATTAAGTTAAGCACTAAGGGAAGATATAAACAAGGTTAATAGATTTTGTCATTTTTAAAAGGAATGTGAATTAAAGAGTGGGAATTTGCAAAGAAAGGATATTAAGGGGGACTTTTTATGTAAAGGAGAGATGGGTGAGGAAGAAGAGTAATATGAAAATGAAAAATAAAAAGAAACTATATAGACAAGATATTAAATATAGACAAGGAAAAGGGCTCTTTGATAATTGGCTGATTGTATTTTGAATATTTTATAATTTATATTATTTTATAATAGCCTTTTTTAAATCTTAGTAGTTACTTCTTGATCCATTTAGCAGTAGTAATTTATGAATTTGGATTTATAACTAAATAAGTAATTGAAATATATTAAGGTGACCTGGTAGGCTTAATTTCGACTTCTAAGGTTTGTTTAATTTGGACTAGTGTGTTAAATAGGGTTTATAGATTTGTAAATCAAAGTATTTGTTTTTATTGCTTAATTTCAGCTTATCAAGAGGGGCTTGATGAAATATAGTAATGGCATAATAATAAGTAATGAATTTAAATATTTGTATTTATTTGTTTTTTAAATTGATAAAGTATATAATTTTTATATAGATAAGTTTAGATAAAAGGGTTTTTAGTTTGTTTTGAGATTTTTACCAGAGGGAAGAAGGTGCTACCGCTTTGACATTAAGATTATAAAATCCGAAGGATTTAGATTTTACATATAGTTTAAGGAATATTAATGATGGACTTAATTAGACATTAATTGAGATTTATCTGGATGATGAAATTAGAAAGAAAGGTATAAAGGTGTGTGTGATGATAACCGAAATCAAATAGATGGGATTTAAGAATGTATAAATTGATTATACAAGATGTACTAGTCAAAAACTATTTTATTATAACAAAAGAGAAAGTATATGATTTTTTGTATGATATGATGTGGAAGAAAAAATAAAAAAAATTACTCTGGAAAAAATGGCAAACACTCTTGACATCATCATTGCAGCACAGGCCTGAAAAGGGGATTGTTTTAGCTAAATACCATTTTGCTATTATCAAAACAGAAAGAAAACAAAGCTATGTTAAATCATCCTACAAATACACAATACTCTCAGGGCATATTGTCACATATGTGCAAAACAACTACCCCCATGCCAAAAGTAAGCATTTTAATGTATTGCATATGTTTCAAGAATTTAAGAATGATGCTTGCTTCCCTGCAGGTATAGATACAGAACTGGATATCAAGGTTGCAAAACTATTCACACAGGTAAAGGTGGTGCCGTGGATATTGCCTATCTGGACTTCAGCAAAGCCTTTGATACGGTTCCACATAAAGAGCTCATAGATAAATTAGTGAAGATTGGACTTAATCCCTGGATAGTTCAGTGGATTTCAAGCTGGCTGAAGCATAGACATCAGAGAGTTATTGTTAATGGCGAGTATTCTGAGCAGAGACAGGTTACAAGCGGTGTGCCACAAGGGTCTGTTCTGGGTCCTATTCTTTTTAATATGTTTGTGAGTGACATAGGGGAAGGTTTGGTAGGGAAGGTTTGCCTATTTGCCGATGACTCTAAAGTGTGCAATAGGGTTGATATTCCTGGAGGGGTCTGTAATATGGTAAATGATTTAGCGTTACTAGATAAATGGTCAAAGCAATGGAAACTGCAGTTTAATGTTTCCAAATGTAAAATAATGCACTTGGGGAAAAGGAATCCTAAATCTGAGTATTGCATTGGCAGTTCTGTGTTAGCAAAAACTTCAGAAGAGAAGGATTTAGGGGTAGTGATTCCTGACAATCTCAAAATGGGTGAGCAGTGTGGTCGGCGGGAGGAAAGGCAAGTAGGATGCTTGGCTGCATAGCTAGAGGTATAACAAGCAGGAAGAGGGAGATTGTGATCCCCTTATATAGAGCGCTGGTGAGACCACATTTGGAGTACTGTGTTCAGTTCTGGAGACCTCACCTACAAAAAGATATTGACAAAATTGAACGGGTCCAAAGACGGGCTACAAGAATGGTGGAAGGTCTGAAGTATAAAACGTATCAGGAAAGACTTAATGAACTCAATCTGTATAGTCTGGAAGACAGAAGGAAAAGGGGGGACATGATCGAAACATTTAAATATGTTAAAGGGTTAAATAGGGTTCAGGAGGGAAGTGTTTTTAACAGGAAAGTGAACACAAGAACAAGGGGACACAATCTGAAGTTAGTTGGGGGAAAGATCAAAGGCAACATGAGAAAGTATTATTTTACTGAAAGAGTAGTAGATCCTTGGAACAAACTTCCAGCAGACGTGGTTGGTAAATCCACAGTAACCGAATTTAAACATGCCTGGGATAAACATATATCCATTGTAAGATAAAATACAGGAAATAGTAAAAGGGCAGACTAGATGGACCATGGGGTCTTTTTCTGCCGTCAGTCTTCTATGTTTCTATGTAAAGGGGTTTGCTTCAAACTAAGGATGAAAACTGCAGTGATTGATGTACCTGCTATGCTTAACACTCAGTGGAGGAGAAATGAAAGAAAAACAAAGATACAATAGCTACTCCATGACTTGTTGAGGGAGGAAATTTCAACTGAACCTAGTATTTAATAAATGGGCTTGATATATGAAGCAGGTTTTCCTAGATCTTTTGAAAGATTATTTTTCCAAGTCGGTCTGAGCGCTTCTCATTTGAAAAGTTAAGTACTGTACTGCCTTTAGTTCAGAAAAATAGTGCTCCGCCCCGCCCCTTTCTGCCAGCTCTCTTCCTACCAACCGGTGACCGGGCCGTCGCCTTTACTCCCTTCTGCTGCTGCAGCATCCTCCCTTCCCTTAAGTCCTACCGTGGCACACCGAAGGCCCAGGGGAGCGTCTCTGTCTTCAGACAGCCCTACCAGGCCCAGCCCATTCCCAGCGGCTACTCACTCAGCGTATCCCGTAGTCCAGGGCAAGCGCTTGGTCTCCTTGTTGAGAATGAGTATGGGTCGGGCGATGTGATCCGCAGAGCACTCGACTTCGTCCTGAGAGAGCCCCAGGAACTCGGGTCTGCCGTAGGGAAAGCGGGAAGGCAAATCCAAGCCCGCGCCGGGCTCCGAGGCCGAACTGCCAGACATGATGCCTCCCACCAAATTGGCCATGGCAGACCTCATCCGAGTGAGCATATTAGTCCCGCCGCCCGCGGCACCCACGGGGCCAAGAGAAGCACCATCCAAAGCGGGCAGTCGCGCAAGGTGACGGCAAGGCAAATCTCACGCTGCTACCGTTGTCCCTGGAGCAGAAATGCTTCCGCCGTGGAAGGGCTGCATGGAACGGATGGTGAAGAAGTAACTGGCGGGAACCGGAAAGGAGAGCATCCACCGTGGCGTGGGCATAACACCAGCGCCCCCCCCCTCCCGCTTGCCTCTTCCGCGGTGGCCGCCGATGGCCGAGGTCGACCCGAGCGAAACGGCTTGCGCGGCTCCACGCGCTGCGTCACGTGACGACAGCCTGCCCGTGCTCGGTGGGCCACGGGAACTTCCTAGTGCTTGGGCTGCGGCAGCGCGCTCGTCGCCAGTGCGCTGCAGCCCCGGAGATCTTGCGGAGGTGACTGGCCTGATTCCGGGTAGCGAGCGTTGCCTCGCGTCGGTGATGCAAGCGGAGTAGTGAAAGCTGAGGGGGCGGGGAGGGGGGAAAAAACGCGAAGGGCATTAGTTTTAAGGGCAAACGGCGTCTCCATGTTAATCTTCACCGACTAGAAAGTTGCCGCGCATTTCTATTTCAGCTTGGAAGTAGCCCCGCTTAAATTGAATCTCTAGCCCTAGAGTTGCAGCCTCAGGCTTAAATGTTTTAAGAAGCAGGGCAATTTTTAAGTTGGGAGTATTTTTTTTTAAAACCCTGTTTTGTAACCAGTGCTCTTTTTATTCTGTGTATCGTCTGTCCCTTGGTGAATTCGGTAAGGGTGTTTCGTTAAACGGGCTTTATAGTTATACTGTAGTTAGTTATAGTTTATTAGATTTGTATGCCGCCCTTCTCCTAAGACTTGGGGCTGCTCACACCATAACGGTAATACAATACATTACAAATCCAATAGTAGAGAAATTAAATCAATTTAAAAAACATTAATAACATAGTAAAATCCCTAATTATATAATCATACACATTCAGCCTAATCCATCATACAGTAAGGCCAAAAGCATAATAAAAAGGGGGGGAGAAGGTGATAATTATCCCCATGCCTGGCGACAAATATGGGTCTTTAGCATTTTATGGAAGGCGAGGAGGGTGGGGGCTGTTCGAATCTCTGGAGGGAGTTGATTCCAGAGGGCTGGGGCCACCACAGAGAAGGCTCTTCCCCTGGGTCCTGCCAGCCGACATTGTTTGGTCGGCGGGACCCGGAGAAGGCCAACTCTGTGGGACCTAATTGGCCGCTGGGGTTCATGCGGCAGAAGGCGGTCTTGGAGATATTCTGGTCCAATGCCATGTAGATCATAACCAACACTTTGAATTGTGACCAGAAACTGATTGGCAGCCAGTGCAGGCCGTGGAGTGTTGGTGAAATGTGGGCAGATCTTGGAAGCCCCACGATGGCTCTCGCGGCCGCGTTCTGCACGATCTGAAGTTTCCGAACACTTTTCAAAGGAAGCCCCATGTAGAGAGAGTTGCAGTAGTCGAACCTCAAGGTGATGAGGGCATGAGTGACTGTGAGCAGTGACTCCCGGTCCAAATAGGGCCGCAACTGGTGCACCAGGCGGACCTGGGCAAACACCCTCCTCACCACAGCCGAAAGATGGTGTTCTAATGTTAGCTGTGGATCGAGGAGGACGCCCAAGTTGCGGACCCTCTCCGAGGGGGTCAATTATCCCTCCCCCCAGGATAATGGACGGACAGATGGAATTGTCCTTGGGAGGCAAAACCCACAGCCACTCCGTCTTGTCAGGGTTGAGTTTCAGCCTGTTGACACCCCTCCAGACCCTCACAGCCTCCAGGCACCAGCACATCATTTCCACTGCTTCATTGACTGGACATGGGGTGGAGATGTATAACTGGGTATCATCTGCATACTGATGCTACCTCACCCCATGCCCTTGGATGATCTCACCCAGCAGTTTCATGTAGATATTAAATAGCAGGGGGGAGAGAACCGACCCCTGAGGCACCCCACAAGGGAGCAACCTAGAGGTCGACCTCTGACCCCCACTAACACCGACTGAGACCGACCAGAGAGGTAGGAGGAGAACCACTGCAGAACAGTGCCTCCCACTCCCAACCCCTCCAGCCGGTGCAGAAGGATACCATGGTCGATGGTATCGAAAGCCGCTGAGAGGTCAAGAAGCACCAGGACAGAGGATAAACCCCTGTCCCGGGTCCACCAGAGATCATTCATCAGCGCGACCAAAGCAGTTTCCGTGCTTAGCCGGGCCTGAATCCCGAATTGCTGCCTAGATAATCGGCTTCTTCCAAGGACCGCTGGAGCTGGAGTGACACCACCTTCTCGACAACCTTCCCCATAAAGGGACTCACAGCTCCAATGGCCTTGTCCACTTCATCAGGTGTCACCAGGTCAAACTCCACCCAGACATATGGACAAGGATGGGCCTCAGTCATCTCAACTGACTCGTTATCAATCGACACTGCTATCCAATCCAACTTCACAAGGAGGCACTCACAACCTGCAATCTCAGGAGCAGAGAGTCTGTGCAGGCTAATAGACTCCTTGGCTATAATAGCCACTCCTCCCCCTCTTCCCTGGAGTCGTGGCTGATGCTGTATCTGAAACCTGGCTGGGCATATTTCAGAGAGGAGAACTCCCCCCTCTGGGTCCAGCCAGGTTTCAGTCACACATACCTGGTCGGCCTCCTCCTCCAGAATCTGGTCCCGGATGAGGTGAGCCTTGTTAAATACCAACCTGGCATTGAGCAGCAGCAGCCTGAGTCCAGGGTCCGGATTACACTCATCACCAGGACCCCGAGCAGAACTCATGGGGCCGGAGCAAGGGTTCACTTTGAGGCAGCGTTCTCGTGCTTCCCGGGAATGGTGTGCCCCAAGGTTCCCGCCATATCTGCCTCTCCCCAGCAGTACCGGAATTTTCTGGCCTTCTGCCACCCCAGAGATAGGTTCCCCCAGCCCTCCCACCTCCAGGTCACCAGGCAAGTTGGCCTCCTCATTCATAGAAACCCACTTGTTCATATCATACATATCACCTTGCCAATCCCAGTCATTCATCCTTACACACCCACCCACCACATATACTAGCAATAAAATATATTAAAATATATATTAAAAGAATTTAGATTAAAAAATAATTAAATTTGTTAATTAAAATTAATTAAGTTAATCTAAAAAGTACATTTAAATATAACACATTAGTTTGGATCAGTGGCTATCCTTCAGAGGAACAGCTGAGACACAGTTCTACCCACTGGGGAGGGGGAGAGTACGGTAAGTTTTCTCCAGGAATGGGGAAAAAGGACTGTCTTCCAATAGTAATGGGTCCAGGGAGGAGGGGGGTTTCACCTCAGTTTCTGGCTCAGGCTTGCAGTTATTCCACATGATGGTCCATAGAGTCTAAGTGGTCCATAGAGTCTTAAGATGGCTGCGATGTAACCGGCCACTGTCCTCGCCAACTCCTTTTCCAGAGGCTGCTCCATTCCGCAGATCTTCCAGTGCTGGTCACTCCCACTGGCCAATGCCCCAGGTCTCCTGGCTCTCATCAGCCAGATCCCAAAGACATTGGGTCATCAAGCCGCCTTCAATCTTGTCCAGCAGCCTTTGGTCTTCAGTTTGGTTTCCATCCGTTTTGTTGTCGCTTGGCTCCGCATACACACACCTATGCTCGCTTCGCTTCCACTCAGCCGGACTTCCACCAACTTGGCTGCCAGATCACCTCAACTCCTACGATCCCAATATGATGTTACAGCGGTAGCCTTAATACAGCCTCAACATAGCCACGGAGCTCAGACATGGACACAGTTTCTCAGTCCTTTTCAACCTGACTGCCAGGTTTTTTCTGGAGATTCTGATCTGACCATAATTTTTCTACCGGTTCTGTGTACCTGGCCACACCTGTAGGAGCCCATCACTGGTATGAACTCTGGTTGTTAGACCTTGACATGCCCTTTTGATTGGCATCGGGGGATGGGAGCTGCCCCCTTGATGTCTCTGCACATAAGACAAATCTTTGGGAAGAGGGAAGGAGCTCTTTATTAATAGAGTTCAGTTTTGCAGTTTTTTTACAGGCGGTGTCGATCTTCCGAGTTGCACCTACTGGGATCTGAACCATTTAATACAAAGTGCTTCAAGATGGGGAAGGGATGCATACAGAACATCTGATCTGCTCGTCTCTCTGATATTAAACCCTGTGCTGTCCTTTTTATTATATTTATTGACCTGTTGTTGACTTTTCATCACATATGAATTCCAAGTTAGTTTGCATATAAAAAGAGTCAAAATGAAGTACAACAGATGCATAAAGCACCCGGCTCACCCATAAAAGTTCCATCTCCAAGTTTGGGCTCACAAGTGTTTATTTTAGGATTGTACAAGGAAAGCGGGAAATTGTGCTTTGGATCTGGGACAGCAAATTTAGTTTAAGGAGCTGCTGTTTTCCTGTCTCTAAGATCTTGTCCTAGTCAGCACAGCAGTTGTTGGTTTTAAAAACTGAGCAGACTCAGCCTGGTTTTGGTGGTGGTGGTGATGTGTATTTGTAAAGGAGCCAGCAGTAGGATTCAGAAGAAGTAATTGGAGGAGCAGTAGGAGATATAGTAGAAGTGGGAAAGACTGCAGTCGTGAGCTGTACTAACCTTTGAGTATTTATATATGTGTGATGCCTAGTTATGTTGGTTCTCTTGGGTTTTGGAGTCCACTGAGTTAAGTATATATAAAAGAACCCTTGATGTATAAAAGAACCCATTGCATTTCAAAATGGTAACAAGATAGAAAAATATGCAAGCTAAATCTAACTATCTTGTGTGAAGAGATCATTACAACTGTCAAGGCAGGATTAAACAGATTCATGGATGCCAAGTGTATCGGTGGTTATTGAAACGGATGTCCAAGTGCCGCCTCAATGTTGGTTGAGGCAGGCAGAATTCCCTTGGCTACCATTTGTTGAGGGTCAAGGGAAAGGGAGGGTTTTGCCTTCTCTTTCTTCTCAAGATCCCCATGTGCAACTGGTGGGCCACTGTGTGACACAGAATGCTGGACTTGATGGGCTTTGGCCCAATTCAGCATGACTCTTCTTAACATTCTTATGTGTGCAACAACAAAGCATTAAATTGATGGATTTATAATAGCCTCCCATATATATTCCATTGTAATTATGAGTTAGAAAGTTTAAACTGGAGATCTTTTAGTGCTAGAACTACATTTTAAAAACTATATCTTATAATTAAATTTTGTTTCAAATATCTTTTAAAAAACTTTTATGCACCAAAATAAATGCTTTATTCCACAGTGCATTCTATATTCAGAAGAATGTAGAAAGCTAACACACACACGCTCCTAGAAAAATAAAATATTTTGAGGAACATTTAAAAGGCATATTGTATTTCCCTAAATGAGAAGTGGAGAAATATGTTTTTCTTAAAAGACAGAAAGCAGACTCAATCTCTCTCCCTCCAGCAGATTTTTATGCCCATTGAGAAAGATTGGGCCCTCCTATCTACACAACAAATGACCTTCAACTCCAGGATGATAAAATTAACACATGACCCTCCAGGACATTATAGGATAAACCCGCTAGCAATAGAGCTCACTACATAGCACAACCACCTAAGGACATTGCATCAGCCAAACTTTAACCAAGCTTGGCTCAGACAAACTCTTAGGATTTGTACATGGCACCATGGGTCATAACAGCTAATAGAAAGCATGTTCTTGCACAGGAACAGGAAGCTCAAGTTCAAAACCCAAGACAAGTTATAAAAGCCACCCACTCTCAACTCGTGGTCAGCTGCCCAGAACCATGTGCTTGGTTCAGTACCTTGGTTCTGCTATGCAGGTAGGCCTTTCCAGTACAGGGCTCTCCTCTTTGGCCTTACCTCTGCCCCAAGGGTTTTCACAAAGGGCCTAGCGGTGATGGCAGCACATCTCAGGTCCTTACCCATGCATGTCCAATGTAATTTGGATTGCATTTTGGTTCGGGCAAGGGATCATTTTCATATAACCGCCCTGAGTCTTTGGAGAGGGGCGGCATACAAATCTAAATAATAAATAAATAAATAAATAAATAACCATTTTAACACTCAGGCAATGTGGGTTCCCCAGGTGAGAAGAACCATCTCTCTCCATCTACTTCCCTCCTTCACATGGGAGCCAATATAGATACCTTGGAGTGTAAGATTTCCCTCTTCCCTGGCACTCTTGTCCACTCTCTTGAGGAAGATGATTTTCTGTATTTCCATCACCCCTTGGCCATGCCTACACCCTAGGGATTTCAATGGTTCCTTTTACCGTTCTAGAAAGCAGGTCGCAGCACATAATCCAGAGTCCTGGTTCCTCCAGACATTCACCACTCCCTCCTGGTGGCACTCTCCAGGCGTTTCCTTTTCCAGGAGCCGAACAGGATGGTTGTCACCACAGACACAAGCCTGACCGGCTGGGTGGCCCACTCAGAAAGAGAGATAACTCAGGACTTGTGGTCGCTGCTGCGGGTCATAGACTCGATCAAGTGGTTGGAACTTCACGCAGTGTTTTTGGCCCTCAAATACTTTGCACCTTTCTTACCTGGCTGTTATGTCTTAGTCAAAATGGACAATACTACCACCAAAACCCATGTCAATCAGCAGGGTGGCACCCACTCACAGACTCACAAGAGGCACTCATACTGGGACTGTGGGCTGAGAGACACCTGCTCTCCCTTTCGGCAGACCATATCTCTGGAATTTCCAATACCCAGGTGGACTGGCTTAGTTGGATAGAGGTGGACCATGTAGAGTGCTACCTGCATCCGTCCCTCTTCCACAGCATCACAAACTGCTTCAGCCTTCCACAGGTTGACTTGTTCATGACCCCGGAGAACTCCCAGCTCCCAGGGGTGAATATCACTGTTCACTGTAAGCTGTGAGCACGCGGCCGCACAAGCAACAGGAAATCTTAGCACACCACTTTCCAAGTGTTGTGTAGTTATACTTTCCCGTCTGCTGCAGTCTGGCTCATCCCCGCTCCGCCCCTGCGTACCTCACAGTCATGCCTCCGCACCCGTCTGATCTGACTCCTTCCCACTTAGTGTGTAATTACAATGAATTTGGTTGGGCAGCTGAGTTCTGTACATAGGCTTTATGGTGTTATTTAACAGTACTGAAAGTGGTATAAATAATCAATGTAAAATATTAGATGTACATTGGTACCTCGTCTTATGAACGCCTCTTCTAACGAACTTTTCGAGATACGAACCCGGTGTTTAATATTTTTTTGCCTCTTCTTCCGAACTATTTTCACCTTACGAACACAAGCCGTTGCTGCTGGGATGAAGGGGTTTCTTTTTTTTTCTTTTTTGAAGAAAGAAAAGGAAGGGGCGACTTGGAGACAGCAAAAGAGTTTGCATTAACAAAGCAAGAACTGGAGTGCTTGCAGAGGCACTGAAAGGGTGTCTTTTGAAGAAAGAAAAGGGAGGGGCAGCTTGGAGAGAGCAAAAGAGTTTGTATTAATAAAGCAAGGAGAACGGAGTGCTTGCAGAGGCACTGAAAGGGTGTCTTTTGAAGAAAGAAAAGGCAGGGGCAGCTTGGAGAGAGCAAAAGAGTTTGCATTAACAAAGCAAGGAGAAGGAGTGCTTGCAGAGGCACTGAAAGGGTGTCTTTTGAAGAAAGAAAAGGGAGGGGTGCCCCCTTGCCCTTCTTCCTTCCCACTCACCCTTTCCCCTAGCCTTGCTTCTTCCCCCCGCCCCCTTTTGTTGCTCCTCCCTGCCCTCCGTTCACCTCCCTTCTTAAGTTTGGGATTTTCCTGAAGGATTTGCATGCATTATTCGCTTTTACATTGATTCCTATGGGAAACATTGTTTTGTTTTATGAACTTTTCACCTTACAAACCTTGTCCTGGAACCAATTAAGTTCGTAAGACAAGGTATCACTGTAGTTGGTTCTGGTGCGTAGTGCATTGTGTCATGTAATATATCAACGTAAAGTATTACAGTGATACCTCGTCTTACGAATGCCTCTTCATACGAACTTTTCGTGATACGAACCCAGAGTTTAAGATTTGTTTGCCTCATCTTAAGAACCACTTTCACCTTACGAACCCAAGCCCGTGTGTGTGTGCTCTCTTACTGCGCATACGCTCGCTTATTGCCGCAGGGATTCCCCTGCCTTGTGACTGTCACCTCCAGGAATTTCCTATTTGCTTGCCGCCCCCGCCGGGATTCTCTTCTGGGAGGTTTTGTTCAGCTGAGCTCCATCGAGAGGAGCTAAGCTGCTGGAGACGCTGCCAGCCCACCGGCGAGGGCGGCTGCGGCTAAACCAAGCCAGGAGCGGAAGGGTAAAATGGCCCTTCCCAGAGGCCTGCACAAAGCCAAGAGCAGGGCAGTTAAGCCTTTTCCATGCACCAGCGGAGGAAGCCAGTGCTCTGCCAAGGGACACCAAGTTGGCCGGCAGCTACCTGTCAGCATAAGCTTTCGTCACCTGTGAAGAAGCCGCAGAACAGAGCCAACGCCTTCAGGAGAGCGGAGGGCAAAGCTCTCCCTCTCTGCAGGGAGCGGCCCTTGTTGAATTGTTTGCTCTGTTCTGTGGCTTCTTTGCAAGCGACGAAGGTTTAGGGTGACAGGCAGCCCGGCGCTGGAGGCTGCGCCTTGTACCCTTTCTGAGCTTGGGAAGGCTCTTCAACTGGGAGGCAGCGGAGGAAGAGGAGGTGCATCTCCGGCATTGGGTCCTGCACACCTTTCTCTTCCCCCATGGCTGGGCCGGCCGCGCCTCTTTCCAACCTCCCTCCCTTCTCCTGCTCCTCCTGTCCCCCGCCTCCCTCATAGCCACCCGACTGGCCGACACCTCCCCGGCGTTCACCTTCCTCCGCCGCCACTGGCACTCGGCTTTTCCTCCTCTTCTCGCTTCTTTACAATATGACAGCGGCACAGAGGCTGGGGGAGTCGGTGGTATGTGGAAGAGCTGAGGCATGCTGGAAATTTTTAATGAAAGTAGAATGGATGGCAAAATTCCCAAATCGTGGTCAGAATCTTTTATAACTTTAATCCATAAATTAGGAATCACTAAGGAAAAGATAAAGAATTATAGACCTATATCATTATTAAATGTAGATTACAAAATATTTACTTCTATTTATGCAGATAGACTTTACAAGGTTTTGAATGAAAAAATACATCAAGATCAAAACGGTTTCTTACCAGGTAGACAAATTAAAAATAACCTTAGAACGACTATTAATACATTAGAATATTATGAACATCATTTTGGAAAGCCAGTATCGTTAATGTTCCTCGATGCCAAAAAAAAGCCTTTGACAATGTAAATTGGATTTTTATAAAAATGCAACTAAATAAAATGAGATTTTATTTATTTATTTATTCAAAGGAGTTCGACAAGGCTGTCCAATTTCGCCTTTATTATTTATTTTATCTTTGGAAGTTTTATTGATAAAAATAAGAGCAGATCAAAAAATAAAGGGTTTGACCATTGGGAAGGAAATATATAAAGTTCAAGCATTTGCAGATGATTTGACTTTTATTACAGAGGATCCGATAACAGCAGTTCCAAAGTTGATACAGACTATAGAACAGTATGGAAAAGTCGCAGGGTTAAAAATAAATAAGAGTAAGACACAATTTATAGTTAAAAACATGACAGAATTTTAAGAAAGAAAACTTGAAAACATTATAGGCATGAAAATAGTAAAGAAAGTTTAGTATTTGGGAATATGGATAACATCAAAAACCATATATTTAAAAAATGATAATTATATGAAATTAATTGGAGAAATTAAAAAAGACTTAGAAATATGGAACAATTTAAACATATCTTTTATGGGGAGAATCGCCACAATTAAGAGGAATATTTTACCAAAGATTTTATTTTTGTTTCAGGTTATACCAATAAATCCAGGGGGGAAATTTTAAAAAAATTTAACAACGATAGTTAGAAAATTTCTATGGCAAGGGAAAAAAGCAAGAATAAAGATAAATATTTTAGAAGATATTAAGGAACGAGGAGGATTTGCTTTACCAAATTGGAAATTATATTATCAGGCAGCCACTCTAACATGGATTAGAGACTGGATAGCACTAGAAGACAAAAGAACATTAAAATTGGAAGGCCCCGACCTTATGCTTGGTTGGCATGCCTTCATATGGTATGATAAGGATAAAATACATACATATTTTAAAAGACATACAATAAGAAAGTATTTATTGGAAGTTTGGAAAGATGTAAAAAAAATCATTTTTTAACTATCTCCGATTGGATTTCCTCTTTAGAAGCAATAACTCATCCCAATTCTATACAGGAGATGAAAATAATAAGATACAAAGAATTATTAGACGATCAAATGAAATTAAAATCAAGAAATAAATTACAGGAAGAAGGGATTAAAATTGATTGGTGGCAATATATTCAGATCCAGTCTAGATTCCAAAGAGATAGTAAGATATACGTCTTTAATAAGAGTAAAAAAAAATTAGGCAACTTATTAATCACAAACCAGGCTAAATTAATAGGGAAAGCATATAAATATATGATTGGACATAAAAATAAAGGACAATATGATAAGCTGGTGTAAAAACATAGGTAGAGAAATTGATATAGATACATGGGAAAATGTCTGGATCTCAAATTGGAAAATGACAAAGTCAGTTTCATTAAAAGAAAATCAAATCAAGATGTTCTACAGGTGGCATCTCCCACCGAGTAGAATAGCAAAAATGTTCCCTAATATATCCCCATTATGTTGGAAATGTAAGAAAGAAATAGGTTCCTATTATCACCAATGGTGGATGTGCAGTAAAGTTAAGCTTTATTGGAAAATGATAGAAAGAATAATAAAAGAAATAGTAATGCAAGAGATAGAAAAACCCCCGGAATTTTACTTATTGAGTATAACTAAACAGAAATATAAGAAAGAAATTTTACATTTAGTTATTCATATTTTGACAGCGGCCAGGATAGTATATGCGCAAAATTGGAAAGGGGAAAATATTCCCAAAGAGGAAGAGGTTATTAAGAAAATATTAGATTGCGCTGAAATGGATATGATGACAAGACGGTTAAAAGACCAAGAAGAATCAGAATTTTATGTGATTTGGAATAAAGTGTATATATGGATAAATAAGAAGAAGTAAAAGTAAAATGTATGTGAGAAATGTAGAAGTATGGTTATGACTTAAATTTTGTGTTCTATTTAGTTTATATATGAAGGGGTTTTTATATAAGGTTAAACAAAATTTCTTCTTTTCATTTAAAGTAATAAGTTGATTTAAAGTATTAATAAGGTATTTTTTTTCTGTATGGAAATTTGATTTCTAGAATAAGTGGGGAAATTGCAACCCCAATTTTATGTTAAATATATGTTTGTCAGTTTTGTCTTTTTTACGAAAAATTAATAAAGTTTATTATTAAAAAAAAGGAAGAGCTGAGGCTTCGGCGTGGGCAGCGGGGATTCCTCGCCTATCATATGAGCATTGGGAGGTTTCCCAGGGCTTCCCTGACTTCAGGAAGCTCAGGGAGGCTCTGTACGCTCATACGTTCGGTGCGTATGAGCGTACACCGCCCACGTGATGCCGCCGCCCTGTAAGCAACTGAGGGGAGGGAGGCGGGGGAGAAATCTTCCAGGAAGGAGAGCAGCTTTCCTCACTGGCAATCAGGCAAAGCGGGAGTGATATTGTCTCCCTGCTCTCTTTCCTGGAGGATTTCTTCATTGACTGGGGTGCCTTTGCCATTGCTGCTAAAGAAATCCTCCAGGAAAGAGCACCTTGTCAGGGAGACAATATCGCTCCTGCTTTCTCCGCTTGCCAGGAAGGAGAACTGCTGTTTCCTGGAGGATTTCTTTAGCAGCGGCGGCAAAGGTGCCCTAGTCAATGAAGATATCCTCCAGGAAAGAGAGCACCTTGTCAGGGAGACAATATCGCTCTTGCTTTGCTGGGAGTGCTTTCTCTGAGCGCTTCGGGACCACCTGCCCCGCTCCTCTCACAGCCCCTTGCTGGGAGCATTTTCGTCCAGGGCTGTCAGCGAAGGGGCTGCAGGAGAGGCGGGGCAGGCGTTCCTGAAGCGCTCGGAGAAAACCCACAGCCCCTTCGCTGGGAGCGCTTCGGGAATGCCTGCCCCGCCTCTCCTGCAGCCCCTTCGCTGACAGCCCTGGACGAAAGTGCTCCCAGCGAAGGGGCCGCGAGAGGGGCGGGGCAGGCATTCCCGAAGCGCTCGGAGAACCTCCCCCCCTACAGCCCCTTCGCTGGGAGCACTTGGGGAATGCCTGCCCCGCCTCTCCTGCAGCCCCTTCACTTGAAGCCCTGGACGAGAGTGCTCCCAGCAAAGGGGCTGCGAGAGGCATGGGACAGGCATTCCTGAAGCGCTCAGAGAAAACCCTCCCACAGCCCCTTCACTGTGAGCGCTTTCGCTGAGTTAGCCCCTGCGCTGACAGCCCTGGCACTGAGCCCCCAAATGATGCAGGGGGCCTCCCGCAGTCCCCCGTCTGCTCCAGTCCTGCCCTCTCAAAGGGTGGGGCTGCCACGTCCGGGCAGATTCCATCCCTCTGGCCAGGACAAGTGGATAGTGGCGGTGGTGGCGGTTTCTCTTTGAGAAGCAGCCGCAGTGCCGGGAATGTCAATTATTTGCTTTTCTATTGATTCCTATGGGAAACATTGTTTCATCTTACGAACTTTTCACCTTGCGAACCTCATCCCGGAACCAATTAAGTTTGTAAGATGAGATATTACTGTACTAGTAAATTATTGTGCTGGACTTTTCATTGCTGAAATATTGTAGCGAGGTCTAACTGATGAAAGGAACAAGCTATTTAAAGCAAATACCCTCTGGGGTATATTTATACGTTTATTATATACAGCTGGCATATGTGGCCCAGTTTTAAATACTTCCAAGAATGTTTCTCTGAGTACTGATTGGGTGTTTTGTTGCCTCGTATCTGTTTTTTTGTAGTTTGCTTGTGGCAATCTTTGCGTAAAATAGAAGACAGAGGCATATAGACTCTGGTGGCTTTATTTTTTCAACCAAAATGATCTAATTGGGAAGTAGTCAAGTTTTGCATTTGTATTCATGTGATAAATGTGTGTACATATTTATTGTCAAGGTAGTACTTGTATAGTGCTTGTTCCATATCTCTCCATAAATAAATGTGACAATTGATAGTGGGATTTGTTAGTTAGGGAACATTTCAGTATAAATTTTACTCTACAGTAAATTAATTGAAGTGAACTCCTGGCCAATAGCATTATAAGTATTTTACTTTAAGAAAATTTGTAGTGGTATATTCAGCTTCTTCAAAACATATCTTTTTGTAGTAGTATACTATGAATGTAGTTAGTATAACTTAATGGAAAGATGTTAAAGTTGCTCTGAGTCTTCGGAGAGGGACGACATACAAGTTTAATAAATAATAATAATAATAATAATAATAATAATAATTAATATTATTATTATTATTATTATTAATGGTTTTATTTAGAAAGACAGTATTTGTAAACCTATGCTCAGCTCACATGGATAGGCTGTCTTGAACAAGGGACTGACTTCTCAGTAAAGTTTAACAATATTTTTTTTAATTTGATGTATTTATTTTGTCAAACAATTATAGGGTGATAATTTGTACAAATTAAACATTAGATAAGTAATGATAAAAAAATAACAAAAGAAGACAATAGGACAGGCCCCTTACAGACCTCTTACACTCCCCTTACAGACCTCTTAGAAAGGGGGAGAGGTCAATTGTAGATAGTCTAAGGTTAAAGGTTTTGGGTTAGGAGTAGAAACCACAGAATCAGGTAGTGCATTCCAGGCGTTGATTGTTGCTGAAGTTGTATTTTTTGCAGTCAAGTTTGGAGCGGTTGACATTTAGTTTAAATCGATTTCCTGCTCGTGTGTTGTTGCGGTTGAAGGTGAAGTAGTTGTTAACAGGTAGGACATTTTGGTATATGATTTTATGAACTATAATTAAGTCAGAACGGAGACAACAGAGTTGTAAGTTGTTTAAACTAAGAATTTCAAGTCTGGCAGAGTAAGGTATTTTGTTGTGAGAAGAGGAATGAAGGACTCTTCTTGTGAAACATTTCTGGACTCTCTCAATTTTGTTGATGTCAGATATGCAATGTGGGCTCCATACAGGAAGCTGTATTCCAGGATTGGTCTGACAAATGTTTTGTAAGCTCTTGTTAGCAGTTCAAAATTATCAGAGAAGAAGCTGCCAAGGATTAGGTTAATAACTCTTAAAGCTTTTTTGGCAATGTTGTTGCAGTGGCCTCTAGGATATGAGTACTCCAAGGTCTATTGAGGGTTATCAATAAGTTCAATTCCTCCAAGTTTATATTTAGTATTCTGATTCTTTTTACCAATGTGTAAGACAGAGCATTTAGTGGTGGAGATATGAAGTTACCAGGTTTTAGACCTTTTTGAAGGGTAGCAGCATTGTCGGTGGTATTAAATAGTTTGACATCATCTGCAAAGAGAACGCAATTGCTAGTGATGCAATCTCAAAGATCGTTTTTGTATAGTATGAATAGTGTGGGTCCTAAAACAGTACCTTGAGGGGCACCACAGTTAACAGGAGCAGGAAGAGAAGTGGCACTTCCTATTTTGACCACTTGTTGTCTGTTAGATAGGAATGCTGTTAACCAATTGTGTAGTAGTCCAGAGATGCCATAGGATTTGAGTTTCAGAAAAAGTTTGTCGTGGACAATTGAGTCAAAGGCTTTGCAAAAGTCAATATAGATCGCATCAATTGGATTACCTTGGTCAAGTTGAGTGGTCCAAATGCTTTTACAGTGTAGGAGTTGTAGATTACAGGATATTTTTTTTCTGAAACCAAATTGTTTATTGGAAAATAGGTTATTAGCTTCAAGGTGGAGTGTAATGGATTGGTTTATGATTGATTCCATAACTTTGCAGGTGACACAACACAAGGAGATAGGTCTGTAATTTTCAACGTTGCTTGGATCTCCTTTTTTGAAGATAGGGATGACTGTGGCAAGTGACCATAGTGTGGGTAGGGAGCTAGTACTGAAAGGTTTATTAAAAATTATGCTCAGAGGTTCAGCCAAGGTGGAGGAGAGCTTTTTTAAGAAGTATGCACATAGTCCATCTGGTCCAATAGATAAAGATGGTTTTAGGTTGTGTAATGCCTGTCTAACGTTATCTTCTGTAAAATCAATTTGTGTAAGATCATTGAGGTTATTTGTGGTGCGATTAGGAAATGTTGGGCATGAGCCATTGTTGTTAACAAAGACTGAGCTGAAGAAGGTGTTAAAGAGGTTGGCTTTGACTGATTCATCATTATGGTCTATGTTGTTTGGTCCTTTAAGGGGTGGGATGGGTCTAGAGTTTTTGAGTTTATTGTTAACAAAGTTGTAGACTTTGTCCGTAGAAGGTTTTCTTCTTGGATGATGTGATAATTCAGTCTTTATTTGGTGACACAATTTTTTATAGCGGCTTTTAAAGTTTGAAACATGGTCTGCTTTATTTTTGCGCCAAAGAGTTCTTTTTTTGGTTTGCAGCTTTCTTATTTTTATGGGTAATTTGTTTTTCTTAGTTTTGGTGAATATTAGTGGTACGTATAATTTGATGACTCTTTGGATTTCAAGTAAAAACATATTGTAGTGGTCTTCAGTAGTGATGAATTCAGAGAAAATTGTGTGCCAGGTGAGTGGTAGGCTTCGGTGAGGTTGTAATTGTCCTTTTTGAAGTTATAGTTGGTTGTCCTTTCGTTAAGATGGTTTTTGTGAGGGTGTATGTCTAGGTAAAAGTCAATCATGCTATGGTCACTGTTAGAAAAGGGTTCTTTTATTTGTAGTCCGTAAATTGAGTGTAGACTGTTGCAGAAGATGAGGTCAAGACAATTGTTAAGTCTAGTGTTGTTAGTAACTAGTTGATCTAGTCCTAGGCTAGTAATGGCATTGTAATGGGTTGAATGTATGGGTTCAGTGGAACATTCGTTTAGGATTCAGTTTATATGTGGAAGGTTTAAGTCTCCAAAAAATATAAGAGGATGAGGGTGGGAGCTTGCCCACGTTAGTAGTGCGGTTAGTTTGTTCGCGTGTGTGATATCATAATCTGGAGCTCTATAACATAGAAAGAAGCGAAGTGTGGTATCTAAAGTCAGTTCACAGATGATGGTTTCAGGAAGATAAAGTTCTTGTTTAACTTGCACTTTTTTAAGGTTGAGTGATTTCTTGTAGAAGATTGCAACAGCACCTCCTCTGCGGGATTTGCAGTCAGAATGGTAAACTTGATAGTCACTTACTGTGATAACGGAGTTGGGGAGGGATTCACTTAACCATGAGTGTCAGCAAACTCAAACTCAACCCAGACAAGACGGAGTGGCTGTGGGTCTTGCCTCCCAAGGACAATTCCATCTGTCCGTCCATTACCTTGGGGGGGAGAATCACTGCCCCCTTCAGAGAAGGTTTGCAAATTGGGCGTCCTCCTCGATCCACAGCTCACATTAGAGAAACATCTTTCAACTGTGGTGAGGGGGGCGTTCGCCCAAGTTCGCCTTGTGCACCAGTTGCGACCCTACTTGGACCGGGAGTCACTGCTCACAGTCACTCATGTCCTCATCACCTCGAGGCTCGACTACTGTAATGCTCTCTGCATGGGGCTACCTTTGAAAAATGTTCGGAAACTTCAGATCGTGCAAAAAGCAGCTGCAAGAGCAATCATGGGCTTTCCCAAATATGCCCATGTTACACCAACACTCCGCCGTCTGCATTGGTTGCCGATCAGTTTCTGGTCACCATTCAAACTGTTGGTTATGACCTATAAAGCCCTTCATGGCACCGGACCAGATTATCTCAGGGACCGCCTTCTGCTGCACGAATTCCAGCGACCAGTTAGGTCCCACAGAGTGGATCTTCTCCAGGTCCCGTCAACTAAACAATGTCGCTTGGTGGGACCCAGAGGAAGAGCCTTCTCTGTGGCGGCCCCGGCCCTCTGGAACCATCTTCCCCCAGAGATTAGAATTGCCCCCACCCTCCTTGCCTTTCGTGAGCTACTTAAAACCCACCTCTGCCGTCAGGCATGGGGGAATTGAGATCCTCTTTCCCCCTAGGCCTTTATAATTCTATGCATGGTATGTATGTATGTATGTCTGGTTTTTATGTTAATGGGTTTTTAATCGTTTTTAGTATTACATTACTATTCTACACTGTTTTATTGTTGCTGTTAGCCGCTCTGAGTCTCCGGAGAGGGGCGGCATACAAATCAAATCAATCAATCAATCAATCAATGTCACAGATAAATATTATGTTGAATTTAGCAGTTTGTAGTAAGAGAAGGAGTTCAGGTATTTTATTAACGATGCTTCTTGAGTTCATCAGTTTACATTTGAGATTAGCAGTGGCTGTTGTTCAGGAAATAAGGGGCGTGCATACCTAGTCTTGGTTTATTGAGAGTTGGTTTTGAGTAGTGATGGATTGGAAGTTAGGATGGTTGTTGGCGATGGTGGTTTGTAGATAGTGGTAAATGAGGAGTTGATCTTGGTTGAGGGTAGATTGGAGGTTGGGGTGGTTTTGGTTGATGGTGGTTTGGGGGTTGGTTGGTTGGTTGATTGCCTAACTTGGTTTTGATGCAGCCGGCACAGTAGTCGATATAAAGATCAGTTTGGCCTTGGTCTTGACGTTTTTTTAGATCTGGTTGTAATTCACGGGATTGGATATGTTGTAAAATTGATAAGTCCGGTCTAGAGTGAAGTTTTTTAGGGTTTGAGTCATCTCTGGTTAATGAGTTTATGGTCTTAATGAATTTGCGTTTGCTGAGTTCATTTGTGAGAACCACTCTGCAGAATTTGGGGGCTACTGCACCATCTCTATATTTGTATTCCAGGCCATCTCTGGTCACTTCAATGATTTCATCAGCTGGAAAATTGGATGCGATGATTTTTCGAATTTGGTCTATGTCAGATTTGTTAGTGACTTTGAGCTCAAATACAATGGCATTATTCCGTTTTTGTTCATGTTTCAGGGTGTCTCTGATGAGTAGGGAAATGTCATTAGGATGGTTTGAGGATAGTTGAGGTATTGGATGTTGTGACTGAACATATGGTGGAGGTGGGAGTTGATGGGCATATGGTTGAGGTGATGATTGTTGTTGCTGAGTTGGAGTATGGTTAAGATGAACTAGGTTTCCTTTTGATTGTGCTGTGACTTTGTTATCCAAAGATGTGAAGCATGCTTGCAAGCGTTCTTCAATGTGGGCTTGCAAGCGTTCTTCAATGTGTGATTTGATGGAATCTATGAGGACTTTTTGTGAGGCTATGGTTGTTTCGAGGTTTTGAAATTTTATTGACATGGTGATTAGGTCATTCATTTTAGGTAAACTTGAAGGGCAGAAATGTAGAAATGAGGAAGTTTTTTTGTGGATGTAATTATGGCACATTTGGCATTTATTTATTCATTCATTCATTTATTCATTCATTCATTCATTCATTCATTCATTTATTTATTTATTGGATTTGTATGCCGCCCCTCTCCGTAAACTCGGGGCGGCTAACAACAATAATATAAAACATCATGTAAATCCAATACTAAAACTAATACTAAAACTATTAAAAAACCCTTATTTGTAAAACCAAACATACATACAAACAAACATACCATGCATAAATTGTAAAGGCCTAGGGGGAAAGAATATCTCAGTTCCCCCATGCCTGACGGCAGAGGTGGGTTTTAAGGAGCTTACGAAAGGCGAGGAGGGTGGGGGCAATTCTAATCTCCGGGGGGAGTTGATTCCAGAGGGCCGGGGCTGCCACAGAGAAGGCTCTTCCCCTGGGTCCCACCAAATGGCATTGTTTAGTTGACGGGACCCAGAGAAGGCCCACTTTGTGGGTCCTAACTAGTCGCTGGGATTCGTGCAGCAGGAAGCGGTCCCTGAGATAATCTGGTCTGGTGCCATGAAGGGCTTTATAGGTCATAACCAACAGTTTGAATTGTAACCAGAAACTGATCGGCAACCAATGCAGACTGCGGAGTGTTGGTGTAACATGGGCATATTTGGGAAAGCCCATTATTGCTCTCGCAGCTGCATTCTGCACGATCTGAAGTTTCCGAACACTTTTCAAAGGTAGCCCCATGTAGAGAGCGTTACAGTAGTCGAGCCTCGAGGTGATGAGGGCATGAGTGACTGTGAGCAGTGACCCTCGGTCCAAATAGGACCGCAACTGGTGCACCAGGCGAACCTGGGCAAGCACCCCCCTCGACACAGCTGAAAGATGTTTCTCTAATGTGAGCTGTGGATCGAGGAAGATGCCCAAGTTGCGAACCCTCTCTGAGGGGGTCAATAATTCCCCCCCAAGGTGATGGACGGCCAGGTGAAATTATCCTTGGGAGGCAAAACCCACAGCCACTCCGTCTTATCAGGGTTGAGTTTGAGTCTGTTGACACCCATCCAGGCCCCAACAGCCTCCAGACACCGGCACATCACTTCCACTGCTTCGTTGACTGGACATGGGGTGGAGATGTAAAGCTGGGTATCATCAGCGTACTGATGATACCTCACCCCATGCCCTTGGATGATCTCACCCAGCAGTTTCATGTAGATATTAAAAAGCAGGGGGGAGAGGACTGATCCCTGAGGCACCCCACAAGGGAGAGACTTCGGGCTCGACCTCTGACCCCCCACTAACACCAACTGCGACCAACCGGAGAGGTAGGAGGAGAACCACTGAAGAACAGTGCCTCCCACTCCCAACCCCTCCAGCCGGCGCAGAAGGATACCATGGTCGATGGTATCGAAAGCTGCTGAGAGGTCAAGAAGCACCAGGACAGAGGATAAACCCCTGTCCTGGGCCCGCCAGAGATCATCGATCAACACAACCAAAGCAGTTCCTGTGCTGTAACCGGGCCTGAAACCCGACTGCTGGGGACCTAGATAATTGGCTTCTTCCAAGGACCGCTGGAGCTGGAGCGCCACCACCTTCTGAACAACCTTCCCCATAAAGGGAAGGTTGGAGACTGGACGATAGTTATTAAGTACAGCTGGGTCCAGGGAAGGCTTCTTGAGGAGGGGGCGCACAAGTGCCTCCTTATAGGGTGTTGGAAAGGACCCCCTCCCCAAGGAAGTGTTGATAATCTCCTGGACCCAGTTCCATGTCACCTCCCTGCTGGGGAGGGACACGGGAGGGACATGGGTCCAGTAAACAGGTGGCGGAACTCACAGCTCCAATGGCCTTGTCCACTTCATCAGGTGTCACCAGATCAAACTCTTCCCAGACAGGTGGACAAGTACGTGCCCCAGTCACCTCGACTGACTCATTGTCAGTCGACTCTGCTATCCAATCGAAGTCGAGGTCCGCCTGGATCCAAGCAATTTTATCAGCGAAAAATGTGTTAAAGTCCTACTCTGCAAGGGCTCCCAACTCCCCCCTGGTTAAGAAGGGAGCGGGTCACCCTAAACAGAGCGGCTGGGCGAGATTCCGCTGATGCAATCAAGGCAGCATGGTAAGCGCATCTTGCCGCCTTGAGCGCCACTTTGTAAGTCTTAATATGAGCTCTTACAAGTGTTCGATTGGATTCAGATGTACTCTTCCTGCATCGCTTTTCCAGATGTCTCTTCTGGCGTTTCAATTCCTGGAGCTCCTCATTGAACCATGGTGCTCTACGGCAGTGTTTCCCAACCGGTGTGCCACGGCACACTGGTGTGCCGCGAGACATGGTCAGGTGTGCCGCGAGGCGGAGGCCAGCAAAGGTTCTTTTGAAAGTCGGCCCCCTCGCGCGCATGGCTTCTCCTCGCTAATAGCGGCGGGCAATAGCCGGGGAGGGGCGGTTTCTGCAAGTGGGAGCTCCAGGGCTGAGGCTTCCACTTGTGGCTGTCCCCGCCCGATCCATCCTTCTCTCCGGCTTTCTTGGGGCGCGGCTCCTCTCACAGCTGTGGCTGCAGCGGCGCTGGCGATCCGGCCGGTAGCCGCTCCAAGCACTTCCCGCTCGGTCTTCTCGGCCACCTACATGCTGCGGGAAGCCCGGGAGAGCCAAGCAGAGCGCCCAGGCCAGGCAGAAGAATGCCGCCGCCTTGCTATCCCGCTTCTCTCTGGCCATGCGGTTGCAGAAGCAAGCTCTCCCCCATCACACGCACACTTTCGGCTGGGCAGGGGGTGAAGCTGACCCCCCGGCTGCCGGCGAAGGAGGCTCGCTCGAGCCTCAGAAAGGAGGCGGATTCAGGCAAAGAGCCCGGCGCAATGAGCGTAGCGTTGGAAAGCGAGCGGGCGGTGGGGGCGCTTCGCTTCTGCCTTCCTGAGGCGCTTTTTTTGGGCTCCGCGTCCGGCGAGTTTCTGCCTTGCCTTGCCTACTTAACGCGGCGGGAGAGATGCTAATTCCCATCCCAAACAGTCCGTCTTTTCCCTCAGGAGTGGGTGGGCGTTTTGTCCCTGGCACCACATCAGCAGCATCAAGAGGACAACAGATGACTAATCCCGCCAGAGAACAAGAGAGAGAAAGCATGAGAGAGAAAGAAAATAAGAGAGAGAACGAGAGAGAGCAACCGAGAGAGAGAGGGGGGCTTCTTGAAGCATATGGTAAAAAGCACCCAAATAATAAAAAAAAAAACCCAGCCCACACCTGTTTTTGAAAAACCCAGCCCTCAACTGGTTTTGGAAATGGTTCGAGTGTGTATACACACACACACGCATAAAGGGGGGAGAGAGACAGGGATGGAAAAAGAGGAGAAGTGAGAGGGAGAAGGAATGAGGGAAAAAGGGAGGAAGAGAGAGAAATGAGAAACATGAGAGAGAAAAGGGGGAAAGACAGGAGAAGTACCCAGAAATGAGAGAGCGGTATAAATTTGAGGAGGGATGATTGATGATTGACTGTATTTATAAGGGGATGTTACATGGGATTGTATATATGAGGGGGTTATTTATTTATGTATGTATGTATGTATGTATGTATTTATTTATTTATTTATTAGATTTGTGTCATTTTGGTTGGTGGTGTGCCCCAGGATTTTGTAAATGTAAAAAATGTGCCGCGGCTCAAAAAAGGTTGAAAATCACTGCTCTACGGGGTCTAGTGCCGCGGAGAGGTCGCAACGGCGCAATCCAGTCGAGAGCCTCCGCTGCAGCCTTGTTCCAGGCCTGAGCAAGAGACTCTGCCGAACTGTGGATGAGTGTATCTGGAATAACCCCAAGCGCCCTCTGAAGGCCCTCTGGGTCCATCAGGCGTCTGGGGCAGAACATCTTAATCGGTTCCGCCTCCCTGCGGGGAAGGATTGGAGCCAGGAAGTTAAGCCACAGTAGAAAATGATCTGACCATGACAAAGGCAGCACTTCTAAGCCCCTTAGTCTGAGATCATTACTCAATTGCTCAGAGAGGAATACCATGTCGGGTGCGTTCCCCCCCCTCATGAGTCGGACCCTGCATTACTTGAGTCAGGTCCATGGCTGTCATGGTGGCCATGAACTCCTGTGCTAGCCCCGAGGTTTCGCCGAGCGACGACAGGTTAAGGTCCCCCAAGACCATAAGTCTGTGGAACCCCACCGTCAGCCCGGCTACCTCCTCCAGCAGCACAGGCAGGGCTGTTGGCACGCAGCTGGGAGGCAGGTACGTGAGTAACAAGCCCACCTGAACCCCTAAGTCCAACTTCACCAAGAGGGACTCGCAACCCGCAATCTCTGGAGCAATGAGTCTACGCAGGCAAAGGCTCTCCCTGGCTATAATAGCCACTCCTCCCCCCCCCTTCCCTGGGGTCGAGGCTGGTGCCATATCCAAAACCCGGCTGGGAAAATTTCAGAGAGAGGGACTCCTCCCTCCGGGCCCAGCCAGGTTTCGGTCACACAAACCAGGCCGGCCTCCTCATCCAGGATCAAATCCCGGATGAGGAGAGCTTTATTTATCACCGACCTGGCATTGAGTAGCAACAGCTTGAGCCCAGGGCCAGAATTACACTCATCACCAGTGCCTTGAGTTAAACTCATGGAGCCGGAAGAAGAGATTGCTACTTTATTTATTTATTATTTATTTATTAGTTGGACTTGTATGCCGCCCCTCTCCGAAGACTCGGGGCGGCTAAGCAGCGATCCCTCCTTCCCCTGGAACGACTAGCTCCATGACTTCCCGCCATACCTGCCTCTCCCTAGCAAGACCGGATTAGTGCATTCTTCTTTATGTATGGTGGATTTGATGCATTTGTAGCATAAATCATCAGTGTTGGTGCAATCACCATCCATTTTGGGGGGTTGTGTCATTTTTTGATTTTTTTGGTTGGCATTCTTGTTAATAAAATAGTGCTTGCCAGTAGGTAGGGTTGAAGTAGAATGCTGTTAGACAGTAGGTAGTAAACATTGTTTCTTTGTTAAGGTCAGTGAGGTTAAGTATCTTGGGGCTTTCTGATGGGTCTATTGTGTTTCTGAAGCTAGGAGCAATCAGGGATGATTAGGCAGGGCTATTGGAGTTTATGGTATCTCTGGAAACTGAGATGATTCTGCTAAGCTCCAATACCCCTCGCAGCCACTTGATTTATTTATTTAAATTATTTGGATATTTGGTCCCTTTCACCTATGGGATTCTTTGTTAGAAGAGTGGCTTTGTTGGAAGCCATGAGGTTAAAGTTTCTTTAATGCTGGATACAACTTTCAACAGAAGCTAGATTTGCAGGATGGGTCTTCGGGAGTCAGAGCTTTGAGGAGAGATCTCTGGGCTTCTGGAGTTTAGAGGTGGAATCCTCCTGAAGATTACCTGATGGCTCTGTAAAGGTGAGCGGGGAGGAAAGAGCTGGGCGGCAGGGGCTCAGGCAGGCAGCTTAAGGAGAGGGGGGGTGGAAATTCCAAGCTAACGAAGGCTCTGGGGGAGGAAATCAGCTGGGCGTGTCTCACAAAGGTTTTTATTTTTGAAGGCTCCGTGAGGGGGCGGGAATCAGATGGGCGAAAGGGGCTCAGGCTGGTAGCGTTGGCTTTGGGGAGTACCGGGGGGAAATCCCAGGTTGGTGGAGGCTATTTCCTGGTTGTCGGTGGCTGCTAGGAGGCATCAGCTGGGTGTCGGGGAGGAGATCAACGCTAGTGACTCCTTGCTTCCTTTCCCGGCTAGTGGCTTCCTTTCGCAGCACAAAAATCCTCTCCCTCCCCACGGTAGTTTCGGCTGGCTTAATTAACTTGAAAGTTCTCTTCCATCCTGCACAATCTCTTCTATAGTCCCTGCTTACCCTCTGTCCAGGATAGCTGAACTTTGAGCCCGTGCGTGCTTGCAAGGATCAGAAGGTTTTTGTTCTTGATTTCTTCTTAGCTGAGCTTTGCAGAGGCTTTTCGCTAGAAGTCCTTCAGGGTAGGAGTCCGTGGGCGCTCCTTCAGTAGTTATTTTAGTAATTTTCGTTATTTATGTACTTTTAAAAAGTATTTTCCCTACTTTGTTTGCTAAGATCTTCCGCGATGGGACAAGACAACTGCTTCCATCGCCATCTTGGGTTATTCTTTTGATGTTATGTTCCCATATATGTTAGATACTGTTAACCTAAATACTGCACAGAATGTATAAGAGGAGAGAGCAATTCTTTCAATATTTATGGGTTTTGGAAAACAAAGCTAGCAATTGTTTTCTTCTCTATTAAGTAAGAAGTTCAACATTGGTTTGGAAGTGGTATGTAGGAATTTTTTAAAAGATTTGTTTCAGACATGATAATCAAATTTGGAAGTTTTGGCATTTTTAGCTTCTTTTTTCAGTAGCAGCAAGAAGTGTATGAGCTGCCAACTAAATCGTTTAAATTATGATAACAAATGTTACTGTGCATTGCTTCTGCTGGAAATGTTTGTGTCATGTATCTCCACTAGCATACTGGTAATTCCATAATCTTTTGAGTGACTTTTTAATAGTGAAATTTACTATTCCAAATCATTTTTTACTTTTTTGGCTTTTTAGCATGGAAACATTTTTAGGTATTTTTAGAAAGCTTCTTACCCAATCCTAATAATCAATTCAATGACAGTGCTGATAAAGGTTTGTGGCATTTCTACTTCGGTGACTCAGGGTTGGGTTTTTTTTGCAATTATCAGAAATTGTTCAGAACAAGAAATAAAATTCAGATGTCAACAAAAGTAAGCAAGTTCATTCATCCCATCAAAACATATTAAATAAAATAAATATTTGAAAATTAAATTATACAATTCTGTAATTGTTTTATTTAACATATACCAGTATTATAACATGAAATTTAAAAGTATTTCCTTGCCTAGTCGTTATGTCAATGAAAGCATTAATTTATTCATAAAGTGGGTTGCATAAATTTGTTTATCTTTTTAGGAATTCGTTTCAGAATTTGAGAACCTCTATGGTTAGAGTCATTAACTATAGGCAAAATACATAGTGCTGTTATCTAGATTTAAAAACTTAATTTGCTGTCTTGAAATTTTATATTATGCCACTTTTTATGACTGGTATTTTGAATTGAACTAAAATTTTAAAATATCACAAACTATACAACTCATTTTTAATGAAAGTTTGAATAACTTTCTAAAGTATAGGTACTCCCCTACCTATTACCACAATTGAATCCAAATTTTCTGTTGCTAAGCAAGACAGATGTTAAATGAATTTTGTCTCATTTTACAACTCTTCTTGCTACGTTATTCACTACTCTTCTTGTTAAGTGAATCACTGCAGTCATTAAGTTATTAACATGGGAATTAAGTAATTCTGGCTCTCCCATTGACTTAATTAATTAAGTCAATCCAGGAAGGATGTCTCCGTGATGTCAAAGCTCTGCCCCTGGAATTCCCTATTGGGATTCCCCACCTCCGTTTGAGCCTCCCAACCAGCCGACAGCTCCATGGCTCTTCTGCAAAGGTGACAGCCGGTCGGCGGGGCTTCTCGGCGTTCTCCCGAACCTAAACCCAAACTTTTGCCAAAGTTCCAGGTTCGGAGAACGCCGAGAAGCGCCCAGGTGTTTCAAAACGTGACAGCCTGGCAGCGCTGCCTGGCGCCGCCACCCAGCGGAGCGCCGTTTTTGTGATTTTTTTTTTGCTTGCACACATTAATTGGTTTTACATTGTTTCCTATGGGAAACATTGTTTCATCTTATGAACTTTTCACCTTACGAACCTCCTCCCGGAACCAATTAAGTTCATAAGACGAAGTATCTCTCTATTTGTGTCTATATATGCAACCAGACTTTTTAAAAAATTAAATGATATAATTCATGACAATCAAAATGGTTTTCTCCCAGGCAGGCAGAGGAAAACAATCTTAGGACGATCATCAATACTTTAGAATACTACGAATACCACCTTGAAAAGCAAATGACACTGATCTTTTTGGATGCAAAAAAATGCCTTCATTTCTTAAATATTTATCATAGTATTATAGCAATCTAGTAATACTATGAAAATCTACCTGAACACCAATGCATCAATTAATATATTTCCATAAATTATACTTTTCTATAAATTCATTCTATATTTCCAAGCTCAGTTAGCATTAACTTTCATCAATCTTCTACATTTCCAAGTACTGTATATTTTAAATTCATAATGCAAAGTTATAAAATCATACAGTACATATCATAAATCCCTTATTTATCATATGTATCTTCCATTAATTTTACCTTTGTAATTCTACATAGTTTTAAAATTCTAATCCAATTTTATGAATTAATGCATCCTAATATTAAACAACACCTAAATATATCTTTTACCATCATTCCATGGTCAATCCATATTTATTAATCAATCATCCCTCCTCAAATTTCTACCACTGTCTCATTTCTGGGTCTCCCTCCTGTCTCTCCCCCTTTTCTCTATCATTTGTTTCTCATTTCTCCCTCTTCCTTCCTTTTTTTCTCATTCCTTCCCCCTCTCACTTCTCTCTTTTTCCATCCCTGTCTCCTGCCCCCCTGTGTGTGTGCGAACTCTTGAACCATTCCC